>NC_090266.1:90265309-90482809 GCF_040414725.1 Anabrus simplex
CTCCATTCTGTATTCAAGTCTATATTTGTGTAACCAATTTGATTGTTTACGTGCTAAAATTCTATGAATATTTGTTAATTTTAACCTGAGATTTAGATACTGTTTTAAATTCCTATAATGTAAAACACATTTTTTTATTATTTAAAGTTGTAAATAGTTTCTATCCTCCTTCGGGTCCTAAAGGTGAATCTTTATGTAAATCATGTAATTTTTCTGGATATTCCAAATCGACATCAAATATAAAACCACATTTAAGATTATCAGGTATATCAAATATTTGTAATATTAAAATAAAACGATTCTACCCATTCAAAACCACCATAGGGTGCATATTGTGTCATAGCCAAACCATATAAAATTTTAGCATCTAAATTCACTAAATAATTTGAATTTTCTTCACGATTATAATTTTCTAAATCCGTTTACTAGCTTTTCCATATCGTTTTATACTTTGAGATATACCGCCTCTAGTTCCTTTTTCAACCATTAATACCATATCATAATCGTTTAATAAATGTAGTTCAACTTTAGTCATTGTTAACATAGCATCCCAAGGTAAAACAAGAGCAGTAAAATTCCAAGCAGGATCTAATTTTATGCTTTAATACAAGTACCTCTAACATTTTGAAGTATGTCTGCTAATCAATCAATCAATCAATCAATCAATCAATCAATCAATCAATCAATCAATCAATCAATCAATCAATCAATCAATCAATCAATCAATCAATCAATCAATCAATCAATCAATCAATCAATCTCTACTGATCTGCATTTAGGGCAGTCGCCCTTGTGGCAGATTCCCTACCTGTTGTTTTCCTAGCAATTTCTTAAATGATTGCAAAGAAATTGGAAATTTATTCAACATTTCCCTTGGTAACTTATTCCAATTCCTAACTCCACTTCCACGAATATTTGCCCCAATTTTTCCTCTTGAATTCCAACTTTTTCTTCATATTGTAATCTTTCCTACATTTAAAGACACCATCCAAACTTATTCGTCTACTGATGTCCTCCCACGCCATCTCTCCACTGACACCTTGGAACATAACACTTAGTCGAGCAGCTCGTCTCCTTTCACCCAGATCTTCCCATCCCAAATTTTGTAACATCTTTGTAACGCTACTCATTTGTAGGTAATCGCCCAGAACAAATCGTACTGCTTTTCTTTGGATTTTTTTAGTTCTTGAATCAAGTAATCCTGGTAAGGGTCCCATACACTGGAACCATACTCTAGTTGGGGTCTCACCAGTGACAAATATGACCTCTCCTTTACATCCTTACTACAACCCCTAAATACTCGCTTAACCATGTGCAGAGATCTGTACCCTGTATTTACAATCATACTTATGTCATTACCCAAATTAAGATCTTTCCTTATATTAACACCTAGGTATTTACAATTATCCCCAAAGGGAACATTCACCCCATCAACGCAGTAATTAAAACTGAGAGGACTTTTCCTATTTGTGAAACTCACAACCTGACATTTATCCCCGTTTATCATCATACCATTGAATACTGTCCATCTCACAACATTATCGAGGTCATTTTTCAGCTGCTCACAATCTTGTAACTTATTTATTACTCTGTACAGAATAACATCATCTGAGAAAAGCCTTATCTCTGATTCCACTTCTTTACACATATCATTGATATATATAAGAAAACATAAAGGTCCAGTAATACTGCCTTGAGGGATACCCCTCTTAATTTTTACAGGGACAGATAAAGCTTCACCTACTCTAATTGTCTGAGTTCTATTTTCAAGAAACAGAGCCACCCATTCTGTCACTCTTTTGTCAAGTCCAATTGCACTCATTTTTTCCAGTAGTCTCCCATGGTCTACCCTATCAAATGCCTTAGACAGGTCAATAGCAATACAGTCCAATTGACCTCCTGAATCCAGCATATCTGCTATATCTTGCTGGAATCCTACAAGTTGGGCTTCAGTGGAATAACTTTTCCTAAACCCAAACTGCCTTCTATCAAACCAGTTATTAATTTTGAAAACATGACTTATATAATCAGAAAGAATGCTTTCCCAAAGCTTACATACAATGCATGTCAAACTGACTGGCCTGTAATTTTCAGCTTTATGTCTATCACCTTTTCCTTTGTATACAGGGGCTACAGTAGCAACTCTCCATTCATTTGGTAAAGTTCTTTCATGCAAACAGTAATCAAACAAGTACTTCAGATATGGTACTATATCCCAACCCATTGTCTTCAGTATATCTCCAGAAATCTCATCTATTCCAGCTGCTTTTCTAGTTTTCAACTTTTGTATCTTACTGTAAATGTCATTGCTGTCATAGGTAAATTTTAGTACCTCTTTAGTACTAGTCACCTCCTCTATCTGGACATTATCCTTGTAACCAACAATCTTTACATACTGCTGACTGAATACTTCTGCCTTTTGAAGATCCTCGCATACACACTCCCCTTGTTCATTAATTATTCCTGGAATGTCCTTCTTGGAACCTGTTTCTGCCTTAAAGTACCTATACATACTCTTCCATTTTTCACTAAAATTAATGTGGCAACCAAATTATGCTTGCCATCATGTTATCCTTAGCTGACGTCTTTGCTAGATTCAATTTCCTAGTATCCTTCAATTTTTCCTTACTTCCAAAGCCATTTCTAACTCTGCGTATTTCCAACCTGCACCTCCTTCTTAGTCTCTTTACTTCCTTGTGATAATATAGTGGATATTAACCATTCCTTGCCACGTTTAAATGTACAAACCTATTTTCACATTCCTCAACAATTGCTTTAATCCCATCCCAGGGTCTATAGAGTGCTCCCTCGAGATCCCGTTTTACAGAAACCCTAGACGAACCGATTGGACGTCTTTTAGGGAGGACGTGACGAGGGGACTGGAAGGAGGACCCTCAAATATAATTAAAAACAAAGAGGAGCTGGAGCTCAGTGTGAGTTTTCTCACACGGACACTGGTTATCTCTTATGAATTAAACTGCCCTATTGTTAAGGCAAAAAAGTAACAGGAAGCTTCAAGTAGAATAGTTATCTTGAACACCTGAGGAGAAATACACGAAGGCTCTGGAATAAATACAGGGAACTTCAGGATCAAGAAAGCTTAGATTCTTACAAAGAATCACAAAGAAGGTACAAGTCGGAAGTCAAAAAGGCTTCTAGGAAATCTTGGAGACAGTTTTGTGAATCCATTGAAAGTCAACATGAAGCAGCAAGGCTTCATAAAATTTTAACCTTGGATAGAAGAGCAAGGCTGGGTTCACTGGAGTCCCCTTCGGGTGGATACACATCCACAGAGAGGGAGACCCTGAACTTACTGCTTGATGCCCAATTTCCAGGTTCGGTAGTCACGAACAGTGAGATAGAATCGAGCGGATCCTTCAGACCCGATAAAAGTGGCTGGAAGGAAGCCGCAGAGATTGTTACCCCAAGGGTTAAGTGGGCATTAGAATTCTTTGCCCCTTACAAAAGCCCAGGGGTGGATGGGATCTTCCCGGCACTTCTTCAGGAAGCGGGGGGTCCTTATACCATACCTGGTCAGAATCTTTAGAGACTCTCTCACTATGGGGTATGTGTACTCCTTGTGGCGTCAGGCGAAGGTGGTGTATATACCTAAACCCGGAAGGTCTTCATATACTAGACCTAAGGATTATAGACCCATTAGTCTAACGTCTTTTCTACTTAAGACCTTGGAAAGACTGGTGAATAGACATATCAGGGAGAAAGCATTAAGGGACTTTCCCCTGCATTCTCATCAACATGCATATCAACCAGGGAATTCGGTTGAGACGGCACTACACCAGCTAGTTTCTAGGCTGGAGAGTGCCTTGGATCAGCAACAACTTGCTATGGTTGTATTCCTAGATATAGAAGGGGTCTTTAATTATACATCTTTGGGCTCCATAGAACGTAGTCTAGAGAGAAGAGGAGTGAGCAGTATGCTCATAAAATGGATTATGGCCTCACTTCAGGGGCGTCAAGTTCTGTTTACCCTCAACGCTGTAATGTTGAGAGCTAATATAGACAGGGGGTGTCCACAGTGAGGAGTATTATCACCAACATTATGGTGTCTGGTAGTGGATGAACTACTTACCAGGTTAAATGTTGGAGGAATATACGCCCAAGGCTATGCAGATGACATAAGCCTGATGGCGGTAGGAAATTTCCCCAGCCACGAGACAGACTTGTCGGTTAATCACGATAAGACGGAGCTCGTGGTATTTACCAGGAGGAGGAAGAGGCTAGACGGACTGTCAGAGCCTTTCCTATTTGGGAAAAAAATAGCTAAGACAACCTCAGTCAAGTACCTAGGGGTAATCCTTGAGGCAAGACTGAGTTGGAAGAAACATATAGATCATAAGGTGGATAAGGCCCGCAAGATTATGTGGGCCTGTCGCAGGGCCGTCGGTAAGACTTGGGGCCTAAGCCCTAAGGTGGTCCAGTGGCTCTATATCTCTATTGTACGGCCCACGATCACCTATGCATCTTTAGTCTGGTGGCCAGGCTCGGAGAGTAAAACTGTGACCACCAGGTTAAACAGTGTCCAAAGACTTGCGTGTCTAGGAATAACAGGAGCAATGGATACTACATCACTATGTGCAATGGAGGCCATCCTAGGTTTTCCCCCCTTACTTTTATATGTTAAGGTAATAGCGGAAATGAGTGCCTATCGCCTCTGGTCACTCGGAGGATGGTCCTTCAAAATCCCGAATAGAGGTCATGCCTCTATTCTTACAAGGCTCCACCAGACTTGCCCTATGACGATGATGATCGGGGATCTGATGAAGTGTAGCTTTAATTTGAATTATAAATTTACAGTGGTGATACCCACAAGGGAGGAGTGGGCCGCGGATGCTTGGGCCCATCTTAAGTCTGCGGGCTGTACATGGTACACAGATGGCTCGCGGACGGAGACGGGCACAGGCGCCGGGGTCTGGGGGCCTAAGACAAGGCTCTCCCTTCCTATGGGTAAATATGCTACTGTTTTCCAGGCCGAAGTATACGCAATACTAGCCTGTGCTGTATATATATGGAATATGCCTGGACACAGAAGATGCATCACTATCTGCAGTGATAGCCAGGCAGCACTAAAAGCACTATGTGCAGTTAAAACAACATCAAAATTGGTATGGGAATGCCAAAGGATGTTAGATCAGCTGTGTTAATTTAGCTCAGTTACCCTATTATGGGTCCCTGGGCACACAGGTATCAGTGGAAATGAAGAAGCTTACAAACTAGCGAAACAAGGCTCAAAAGGTTCTTTCACAGGACCAGAGCCCTTCCTGGGAGTTTCACTCCGAAGTGTGAGACTGGTAATATCCCAGAGGACAAACCAGTCTCACTTAGATATTTGGAAGAGGTTAACTATAGCAAGGCAGGCACGTGAACTTATCAAAGGGCCTAGCGAAAGTTATAAAAAGGTCCTAATGAAATTGAATAGGACCAGAATGAGAATGGTAGTTGGACTGTTAACAGGTCACAATACCTTACAGAGACACCTACACATCATGAAAATCACATAGGATCCGATGTGTAGAAGATGCGGTAAGGAGGAGGAGACCTCCGCGCATGTGTTATGTCAGTGCGAGGCTCTTGCAAGCACCAGACATCGATACCTTGGCTCACATTATGTGAGCCTGGAAGACATCAAAATGCCAATATCCGGACACTAGTATCCTTTATAGGAGCACTAGGGCTGGACTAGGCAAACCTGTTTAAGGGGCACAAAGGGTCTTCATAGACCTACGTGTGGAGCTCTGCGAAGACAGGGCTCACCCATTTCTTATCTATCTATCTATCTATCCCAGAGTCTGTTTACATTTTTATTTACCGTTTTCCACCGATCATAATTACTTATTAAAAACTCCATCATGCCTGTTTTATCAGCCACATGGTACTGCATAACCGTCCTAATTTTAATCTCTTCCTTTCTTTCACATTCATTTTTAATTACCACAAAAAAGCTTCGTGATCACTAATACCATCTATTACTTCGGTTTCTCTATATAGCTCATCTGGTTTTACCAGCACCACATCCAGAATATTCTTCCCTCTACTTGGTTCCATCACATTCTGAATCAGGTGCCCTTCCCATATTAACTTATTTGCCATTTGTTGGTCATGCTTCCCTCGTTCGCATTACCTTCCCAATTGACATTTGGTAAATTGAGTTCACCCGCTACGATCACGTTCCTTTCCATATCGTTTCCCACATAGCGGATTATCTTATCAAATAATTCTGAATCAGCACCTGCGCTACCCTTTCCTGGTCTGTACACTCCAAAGACATCAAGTTGCCTATTATCTTTAGAAATGGGCTTTACCCCTAGAATTTCGTGCTTGTCATCTTTAACTTTTTTAAGGTTAGAAATCCTTCTTTCACCATTCCTATCCTATTCTACGATACACTCTCTGTGTCCGTGAGAAAAGTTCTGCAAGAAATATATCATTTCTCAGCATGATTCAATTCCTATTACAATACCTGGTAAGTATTCATCTGTTAAATTAAGTCTATTCCTTCCTTTACAATACTTCTACAGTTGAACACTAACAGTTTTATGTCATCCCTACTTGATTTTCAGTTCCCTGTTCCATTAACATCGCTCTATAGGCCCCTCTGTTTCCTTGAATGTACCTCCCTATAACACTTCTAAACAAATTTCCTAACTTATATGTACCACTGCGGTTTAAGTGAAGGCCATCTGAGCGCAGATCCCTATCTCCTACAAACCCATTAGGATCCAGAAATTTCACTCCCAGTTTCCCACATACCCACTCCATAGTCTCTTTGAAATCCCCAATCACCAATCACCCAATATTAATACATCAGATTTATTATATAACTCGTACATTCTTCCATGTTTCTAATATTAAATTTCTTCAAAACTAGTCTTGCATTAAGATATTCTTCAGTAGTTATATGAGATTTATAAAGTTTGGAATAAAACATTCTTTGTTAGGTAATTTTGTTTTTCAATTTTTCTTCAGAATTCATATAATCATAAGGATAAACACTTTTTTAATCATTAAATCTAATTGTTCACCTTGAAAATATTTACCTGTTTCTCTAAATCAAATTCAAATTCAAAGAGCACTTGCTCCTAAAACTAAATCATCTAACCTTCAAGAGGCATACAGCAATCTTACTTTGGAAAAGAGCTAACAGACTCTCAGTTTTCCAAGCCTACTCAAGGCAACATTGCATGAAAATCTAATAATCTCTGGCCTTACAAGGCACTCTTTACAAATAGAAATCCCATTGCACAGAGGTATCTAGTACTCAACCTACAGGGACTTACTGAAAAAGAACAGGTTAAATAAACGGCCCGAGTACAATTTGAATAGAGTCGAAGACTGAGCTCCAAAATTTAAAACGCGCTTGGACGACGAGACAGGGGCTATTCTCAAACTACTGAGGTAGCACGCATGGATATAAATTTAATACATTGCAGAAACAAAAACGTGGCACCTCAAACCAAGATGAAGGGGAGCTCGAGAGGGTATACCACTCTCTATCCCCGATTTACAGTTAAAGATTTTATGAAGTAATTACATTAGCCGGCAGAAGTTACATTCTTAGAAAAGTAGGTTACATAGTTGAAAATTCGGACCTTTCCCTCGGTTAAACTGCGGAGTTAGCAAGAAAGAAAGATGTTATGTGGCCATTACCTTGTAGGAGATCTAGCAGCTGACGAAGAGGCCGCCCGCCTCCTGCTTTGACACACACACTTAGTAAGATGACGATCAATTGGCCAAGAGACGTGCAAAGTCGCAGTTTATAAACCCTCAGGGAAGGTTCGAGATATTTCACGAATAAACCGGCCACACCCTCTCAATTTATTGGTCAATTTAAAAGTTACACTCGAAATCGAAGAAGGAGAAGAAGAAGAAGGTGAAGAAGAAGACTGTGATTGGTAGAAAATTAATTACAGAAATTAGGGATTGGCTAGATTCAAAACTGGCGGAAATAAAAAGAAAATATTGCCAGCCCAAAAATAAATGAACATCAATCAGTAAAGAAACATGAATAAAAATCTTCTTTGAATTACACGTTCCTATACCTCACACCAGGGTGCATGATCATAATTTTCTTGGTAGTGTCATCTATGGGAGAATGTCCAAAGTTCTTGATGAATGGCAAACAAAACAATAGAAATTCACACAAGTTGGGAAACTTCAGAATAACAAAATTACATCAGATTTTAGTGGTGACATCTTCTGAGTAAACTTCTAAGTAGGTGTAGTTTCTGTTTCACTGTTTTACCGATAGAGGAGTTCTTTAGACGCTGAATTTGAATGCGCGGCGTTGGGGTGTACCTCCCGGCACAATTGGTATAGCATCAATATCATGTTTATCAATTCCTAATTTTTTATGAATACGTGAACATCATAATTGGCTAAATTATGTGAATAAACAGCTAGAAAATATGGATTTTTATAATTACTATCACAACTTTCACGGGCCGCTCCTCTAAATTTTCCAGTTAAATATCATGGTCTCTTACTTTCTTTTCTCTAACTTCGAATTTTTCTTCACCGATAAAATATGTTTTTGAAATTCAAATTTATTTCATCATCTTTCGTAAGTATTATTGGTTTGTTTTCTTTATTTAATTTATAAATGTCTCGTGATTATTTTATAAGCATTTCTACAATTTTTAGGAGCATCTTTACCAACATATTCAATAGGAGATTTATAATCATCCTTAGCATAATTTATACAATAACTAAAAGAAACGGCTTATGTTTTTCATACTTATTAGTATACGATTTTTGAGTATTTAGCTGACAGGTACTAATACCTTTTAATAACCACTCAAAATCAACACTAATTAAAAATGGTACTCTAAGCGAAAGATGAAAATTAAATTTTGTGTTTCATCTTTTTGAGGCATATCTATTTTTAAATATTAATGTCCTTTGCAATCGTTTTCATGTTCATCTAATTTTTCTTGCGTTAAATAAAATCTCAAACAGCTATCGAAATTAAAAAGTTTAGATTTGAATTTATTTGAGTTGAAATCAATTTAGATAAATCTTTAATCCAACAATAATGGATACTTTTATCGTTTTCACTCAAAGTTAAATTAACATGTTCTTCTTGTTTATTTTTAGTATGATAAAGTGGATATAGAACACATTTTACATCATAAGTATGAATGCTGAATGATATACTGTATTTGATTTCTACTCTGATTTTTCTATCTTTGTTATTTCTACAGGAAACTCAATTTTTCTTTTTCAAAAATTGCATCTAATTCTTGAAATTTATTTATATAATTACTAAGTCTATCTACATGATCTTTTGTTTGATATAACGCTGATTTTATTACATAGGGAGAACACTTTTCATCATTATTTTTAACATTAATAATAGCTTTCTTATCCTTAATTCGTTTAGGTAAATCAATATATGAATAACCATAAACTGAGTTATGTTTTTTAATACATAATTCTAAATTATTTGTAGAATATAAAGCCCATCCAGATTGTCTTCCTTGAAATTCTTGCTTTTCCATTAATAATTTATCTGCAGATCTACGATAATATTCTTCGAAATCAGTTGACCGTAATGTAACTTCGTTTCTTATTTTAAACTTAAAATCGTGTATTTCTTCATG
Organism: Anabrus simplex; assembly: GCF_040414725.1. Taxonomy (NCBI): domain Eukaryota; kingdom Metazoa; phylum Arthropoda; class Insecta; order Orthoptera; family Tettigoniidae; genus Anabrus; species Anabrus simplex. The sequence goes on from NC_090266.1 coordinate 90,274,927, forward strand.
TCTTATATAACTACAATAAAATCTATTATTAACTTTTTTATAGTATTAGATTTTTATAGTATTAACAGAATTTTAATTTTAGCAATAACAATGTACTTAATTTGATTTAAAATGATCCTGGTTCTACAATATTCCCGACATTATTAATTTGAAATGTTTGTATTCTTGATTCGAATGCTGTTGCTTTTCTATTAATTTTTGTATTTCTATTACTGAAATCATAATCCTCCAATTTTTAATAAATCTATCTTGGTCCTTTTTAGATTTTAAATTATACTGTTCATTATTTATTTTCAAAAATGAAGGTTTTGTTTCAATTTTATCTAAAATATGTTCGATCAATTCGTTTTTAGTAAATTTAGGATATCCATTTAAATATATTTAATGTAGTTGTTTACCAATTTTTATTATTTTCTATAATCAGTTTAATCAAATCAACTTTCCTAAGTTTAAAGTACTTTTCTTGAAGTGCAGCCTCCATTTATTAGAAACGAACTTTTTTAAAACCTGCCAATTTTTTATTTTAAATTTAAAATTTGTTTTAAAATTTCTATAAAATTCAATTTTTACATCAGTATTATGCACGTCTCTCCCCCACTACGTCTAAGATATGTTCATTTTTTCACCATCTTAAAACTGATCCAAAATATATTTTTAGACTATTGTTTCTTTTCAATTATCTCTCAAGATTTCATCTCTAAAATTACTCCATAAATCAATACCTCTTTGAAAATTAATAACATTAATATTATGCTTACTATCTGATACATCAGCTATCTTCGTAATAAAAACGTATAGGGTAAAGCTTCATTTCTATAAGCATCATTGGAAATTTCAAATACATTTCCAATTTTAATTCTACCGTAGGGATTATCTATTATCTCTAACAAGTATTTACGGAAACGTTGCTGTCCATACTTATATTTCTTATGAAGATTTACTTTTGGTGGATAACAACTATAACATCGATTATTTAATATACTAGAGCTTCCACAGATCTAACAATATTCAATATCGTTATCCACTTATCAAGAATGAACTGTTTAAAGCCCTGCAATTTTTAGACCTGTCTCAAATGTTTTCACGAAAATGTCTTTCCATTTCAATTTTAACTATAAAATCATTCCATACTTTAACATTTCTTTTAGTTCCCTAATTTCAATATTGTTCGTTATTTTTAAATAATCAGCGATCTGTTCAAACAATATTTCACAATGTACTGATGTCCCTTTATAATTATTCATAAAAGTAGAAAATACTCGTTCAAATTTATTTCTATTTTTAGCATCTCCGATTAAATTTAATAAATTTTTACGAAAACAATTTAGTCTGTACGATTTTTATTACGCTTACTATACTTTATATCCTGTTCGCAGGTATAACATCTATTATTTAAATTGGTATTGTTTCCACAGATATCACATCATTCTGGAACTTATGGATGTTTTACTTGTTCTTCTTCTTTTTGTGGAGATTCTCTCATTTTTCCTTCTCTTGCATTAACGAGATGGGATTTTTTCATATTATGGTAAATTTTAACTTAATACTGACTTCCTAATCATCTTAATTCCCTTATTTTTTATCACTTAATTGGTCTTCTGTTTGATTAGATGTTTGTAATATTAGATTAATTAATTCATCCTTTCTGAATATCAAAAATGATCAGAAGATTTTATAAGAGAATTTAAGGATAAATTTATTTGGATTTGTACATTTGTAGTTCATAAACTGTCAGAAAGTTTCATTCGTGACTTTAAATATAAAGTTTATTGGAAGTCGATTTTGACAAGTCAAACATTATCCGACGAGTTTATACAAGAGATAAAAATTTCCTTATAACATTTTATCGTCAGATTCGACTTCAGAACTAGAATGTTGCACATGTTTAATAGAACAGAGTCATATATATGTAAAAAATGTCATCATGTTTTTCTTGTAGGATGCGTTGACGAATGGCTAAAAGCCCATGATTCTTCCCCAATGTGTCGGAGTACTATAAAAATGATAATTGATAAACATCATCATCATCATAATATATATATAATTACACAGAAATATATTTAATTTCTGTAATTAATAATGTTCTAACTGAGACACGATAGAAAAGAATATATTTTGAATCAGTTTAAGGTAATGTAAAAATTCGCAGGATTTTAAAATGTTCTTCTATATCTATACCAATATTATAAAGAGGAAAAATTTGTATGTTTGTAACGAATAGGCTCAAAAACTACTGAACCGATTTTAAAAATTACTTCACCTATAGAAAGCTACGTTACCAGTGAGTAACATGGGCTGTATTTTATTTTCAAAACTATTCGAGATGGGGGGCACGGGGGAGATATAAAAATAATAGGCTGATATAGGCAAAATATCGAGTTTGTCGTATAAGGACGAGACAAAGCTCAATATAATCCTCTTGACGCAAAGAACATAACTCGGTAAGCCCTACGGGCCCTAAAACCAACCGTTACGGATATATTGGCAGCACACTACCACTGCTCTAGGAAACGGATAACGAAATGAACTGCCGTTTCCATGGCAACGTGAGCTCCAGGATTCTATAGCAGCGAAATTATCTACAATAAATCGCAAAAGCCTAACATGTTACAGCACGAAAATTGATAGTTGGAATCCCCTTTAAAAATAAAAGAACACAAATATTCGTTTTCAGAAAATCCACTTAGGGCGGGGTTGAAGAGAAGTGAGCAATGAGTCATATATCTCAAAAAATTAAGATGTTACAGACTTTAAAATTGGTACTTGGAATCTCCTTTAAAAATGAAGACACTCTTTTTGGAAAATTCACTTAAGGGGGTGAAAAGAATAAAAAGCGGGTGAATTTTTGAAATGAGCATCTTCTTCTTCTATCGCTTTAGGCACACCTGTGGGGTTGCGGATGTGAACTGTGTCGCACATGTGGATTTGACCCTGTTTTACGGCTGGATGCCCTTCCTGACGGCAACAGTACGAGTAGGGATGTAATCTATACTTCTATACTAATATTATAGAGAGAAAATTTTTGTATATTTGTTTGTAACGGATAGACTCTAAAACTACTGAACCAATTTTAAAATTACTTCACCTACAGAAAGCTACATTGCCAGTGAGTAACATGAGCTCTGTTTTATTTTCAAAACAATTCAAGGGGAGGCGACGGGGGAAATATAAATATATTAAAATAATAGGCTAATTTAGGCGAAATCGAATTTGTCGTACAAGGACGAGACAAAGCTCCTTTCAAGTCCCTTGACGCAAAGAACAAAACTCGATAAACCCTTCGGGCCCGAAAACCATGTTTTAAGGCCCTAAAACCAACCGTTATGGAGATATTGGAACCACACTATCCCTGCTCTAAGAATCGGATAAAGAAACGAAAAGCCATAACCATGGCAACGTCAGCTCCAGGATTCGACAGCAGCTAGATTATGCATGTACGTTTGGGCATAGCTGCCAACCAAACTTGATACACATATGAATTACTATATGGAAAAAATAAACTGTTGTGTAAGAAGCTCATAGCACTCCTTTGGTAGGGGATGGAAAGGGAGTGAAGTATAAAAATAATAGTCCCGGAGATCTCCGTAGTACAGCGACCAACGGTTGCCGACGGGCCTCCTTTTTTACGTACTGGCTTAGGTTTCAGCATTTTGCGGAGTCTGTTACCTATAGTTTGAAGTATTTTCTATCAAATCATGAAGTAGTAGGATCACTGATGTTATTAGTGCCGATATTTTGGTCCACTTTTACGATCATTGTAACTATGAAAACCACCTATATACTGTACACAATAATTGTCATGATGGTGCGCCCATGACTTGAAAAAATTTCTCAACATTTATACTCCGATTCATTATATGATGTGCGACATGAGTGACAAGCCCTGAGAATTATAATTCTCGATAATTATAGTAGTTTCTTTTATGCATCGCGTATTTCCTTGATCATTTGTAATAGGTACGAAATGTCGGATCAAACAAATACATTCAATAATATTTATATTTGTGGTACTATCTAGCTGAAGTATATTTACACTAAACCTGCAGTATTGTGAAGGGAGCAGGTATATATGTAGGTGGGAATGAAGGAAAAATATGGTAGCAAAAGATCTTAGAGGTCGACGCTAATTACGAACTAATATTTGGAGGCCCTCGTGAAGAAACGAAGAAGAAGATACACTATAATTCCAAACATGACAAATAATTTGTTCGTACTTAAGTAAATACACCAGTAGTATAAATATCTAATGAAGTCGCTCACACCGTTAGTAGGAATAACTAAAGCCAGTTTCTGATAACCCGTACGAGGAACGGGTACTTCTGCTAGTTCCTAATAAATGGAAGGAATTGTGGATCTATTTAATAACAAGACTTCCTGTAACGGAAAACAAGTACCTATATATGATTATTGATGAAGAAAATAATCCATGGTTTCAAGGAACAGATACAGCTAGAATTTTAGAATATAAAAACCCAAGGCAAGCCGTTTATGATAATATAGACAAAAATGACACTAAAATATATGACTTACGGTTGTCAGTAGTAAGCCAAACATTATTATTATTAATGAATCAGCTCTATATAAACTCATATTTAGATCTAACCTGCCAATTGCTGAAAAATTTACAGATTGGGTAATTAAAAAATTACCATCAATTAGGAATCATGGTGATATTAACTTAAAAAAGAAACAGAAATGCAGAATAAACGAATGAAATATTTGGAAGATTGGTTAAAAGTAAGGATATCACAATTCAGAGTTTGGACAGATTCAGCGATGCTGCCCTCAATCGTGTTCGCTTACAACGGGATATAATTCAAGAGAAAAATGAAATTATTGAAAATCATGCTACTCCTTCAACCAATAAGCGAAATAAATATAATGAATTTATTTTAATCAAGAAAAATCATACGTGGGAATATCCATATTATGTTATAGGAACTCAAAATAATTCTGTACCGTACTTTCTAGGTTGAATGAATTACAAAAAGATTATCCAGAAATGGAAATAATTTAAGAATCAGAAATCCAAACTCGGTAAATCTATGTAATTTAATGATAGAAAGATTACCAATAATTTCTCACAGAACATATTTGGAACATGTTTAAACGAAGTAATCCGTATAAGAGAAACAAAGGATATTAAAATAGAGCACTAATAATTACTTTATTCATAGTGTAAATTTAGCGAGTGGGACGCCACTGTAAGGAAAATTAAAAGATAAAATCTATTTTAATACAGTATTTAAAACTCGCAATCTAGATTATTTAAAAATGAAATCTGATAATCCATTAGCTTCAGATGATAATGTTAAATACAAACATCACATATATTTTGATAATCATCCTGGCACTAATATTCTTTGTCCGAATAAAGTTCAAATAGTTACCTTATTTTTATCAACCCAATATTATGTGAATTATCACGTCCTAACCGTTTATCATAAACTTTATTATCTTTCTTCCTTAAAATTTTTCAACAAGATATATACCTGGATATTTTGTTTTCCATAACTATAATTCATAAAATTTTCCTTCAGTGCCTTCATTACTTATATGTTTTAAGTTATATGTAATTGGATAAGTTAGAAAAACGTCTTTTATTTCGAATAATCCTGTAGACGAATTTGCTGTATAACCTTTTTCAAATACTTTTCATTTTAGTTACTGTATTCGAACTTTATCACCAATTTTATATTTTGGGCTTAGTTTTCAAAGTTATATCTTTATTTAAAGTATTTTCTAAAGTGTCTTTCTTATTATTGTGATTTACTTTCTTTGGTTTCATTTTTTGTGCTTTGTATTATTGTATTATATTATTACAACTATATACTAATCTACCCATTTACAATTACCTCGAGTATCAAACACTTGCCACGTCTTCTCCTTTAATGTTCTACTGAATGTTTTAACAACAGAAGATTTTAATTCTGAATATGTTGAACAATGACTATTATTATATTTCTTCATTAATTCGGAAAATTCCTTATAAAATTTCTTTACATTTATCACTTTGAAGATTTTTGGAATTCTATCTTTAAAAATAATTTGAAAAGATTTAATCAATATTTTTACAAGTTTTATCTTCAACAGCATCAGCCCAAGAATATTTTGAAAGAACACCTGTAACTGTTAATATATATTTATGTCCTTTATTAATTTTAGATATACTTTTTATACTTCCAGAATTCGTTTCTAAAAAATTGGCTTGCCAAAGATCATCGATATCATAAGTTATAAATTTTTGCCTTGGAAAATGTTTTCTCATGGGTTTATGAAGTTCCTTTATTATTTCTTCTCTAATATTTAAATTTTCTATTTTTTAAAAATTTGATTTTCTTACGTTTACTATACACAGCTCCTTATGATACGGCCTAGAGGTGCTCACACAAGATGGTGGCTGCTCTGATCAAGAAAGCTAGCTTTGCATCGTGCAGGTATCTTTACAGCACTAAACCTCATACCTTTGAAATGTGGTGGCGGGTAATTTGAAAAATTCTACGTGCTTTTTCTTAACAGCAGCTATCTTTAAACAATAGCGGCTATACATAAGCTGTTAAGGCCTCCTCTTATGTCAAGGCATAGCTCTATCGAACAAGTTTAAACCTGCATCGGGATAGCTAGAGTAAGCACGTGCTGCAGTGATGACGTCATTATGCATGTTTGGACTTGCAAATCACAAAAGAAACATAACAAGACCAGAATCGAACACTGCACTCTATGCCGTTAACTTTATCATGTGATCGAAACATTGACTGAAGTGTTTAGAACACTAAATAAGTGATCAAGACTAAAATAGAACACTGTACTCGATACAACATGTGTTTAGAACATGTCAGGGGATACCTTTGTTCTAAGAAGATTAGATTACCGCACATTCCTTGTAGGGCTAATAGGCTAAAGGGCTAATGGGCAAAAGGGCTAAAGGGCTAATGGGCTAAAGGGCTAGGGTGCCTCTCATCTCTTTATCCGGGCTTGAGACCGGCTCTACAACTAGAGGTGGAGTTAACACCCTAAGGAAGGGAGAATGTTGGGAAATAATCTATACGAATATAGGTACTCGATCGACTATATACTACAGATGGATGACTTAGGTGAGGGCAAGCGCTTACTTAATAATACCTGCACGACGTAATTCATGCTCTATTTCAAAAATATCTTCTTTTTACTGTGTGTAACCAGCATCATGATAGGCTCTTAGCAGTTGTAAACGTTTTACGAGTACGTTGGGGTCTTTACAGTATCTTATATCTACATAGGGTAACAGAGGCTTGTTGTGATTTCCATGACGCCACGTTCAGATCTTAACAACTTATTAATTAAGGCTCCGTTATCGGATTTATAACAGTGGTTGATGAAACTGGCCCTCAGATGTATGGAAAGAGTTTAGGTGTTCCCAATGACAGTGCACAATCTGTAACAAAGGGAAGACAAGCGTGTCATGTTGTGTTTTTGTCTAAAAAAGGTTATTTCATAAAACTTACTCAGTTTCCTATATCAAAGCGAACAGATTATTAGAATTCCCGTCTATTTCATTAATCACCGTCACTTTTCTGTTAAAACTGCTTGATCTCCTATGGATGTATCAGAAAACTATCTATCCTGTTGCTCTTTTCATGCTTCAACATGGAAGCCGACTTGAAATACCTCTTACCAAATACAGTAGAGACAATACGCGACACTGAGCGAGATATCGAGGGACAGCTATTGCAGCTCACTCTAGCGGATAGACCTGAACGGTACTGATTCTGTCATAAGAGCACGTGTATTTTCGTGTGAAATTTTTGGTGTTATTTATGAGTTTTCAGTGAGTTGACGTAATTAAAAAATAGCGTGTGTCATTCCTTGATATCTCCTCTCATCATGAGGGGAAAGGTATGTGCTGTGTTTGGCTGCAGTAATTACGAAGTAGAGAAAAATGCGCGGTCGTTCTTCAGGTTCCCTTGTGACAAGAACATATTGTGTTTGCATATATATTCTTCCAGTGACAGAGATTTTTATAGTACTTCATAATCTTCTGACCTGCTCCACCCATGTTTTAACGGGCTTAAAATATAATACGCATATTTTATTGTATAGTGCAGCAGTTAACCTTCAATACCGATGTGTTGTTGTAGGTGTAATCTGTGGGTTTTGAAATGTCACAGGAGCGATTTGGATAAAGTGTACAAGAAAGAAGGGACGTTGCGCTTGTATAAGAATTATAAGATCTGTTCAGATCATTTCCAGACCGACGACTTTAACACGTTGAGTGCCAGACCGATTTTCATAGGATTGCCGTCTAGTGCCATGAGCTAATAACATCGAGTTACTCCCTGGTGCCAAAACGTTCACAGGCTTAACCAAGCAAATGATCGCTGAAATTATGATGTATTTATGATATATTAGGTTAAATTATTATGTATATTAGGTAACATATTGCGACCCCATATGGGGTCGTATTGGTCATTACGAACTGTACACGTACACACGCCCCCATATGGGGTCGTACTTATACAGTAGTTACTGACACGAACCTCGGTAATATTTACCTTTTCCTTTGCAGTGACGCGTTAAATGCTGTTGATTATGAGAGATGTGTTAGCTTGTTCATACTGGAGCCGTAAAAATGTACAATCCCCGATTTTAGGTCAGGAAATGTTTGTAAATGACGATCTTCCGATTTTAGGTTAGGAAATTTTCGTATGGAATATAGTTATATAAAGTAATGAAAATCATGTGAATTTGGTAAATTAGGATGTAACAGAATAATATTATCAGAAGAATTAGTAGTTAAAAAATACTGAACAAGTATATAAATTTGTTTGTATAAATTTTAATTTGATTAAGAGAACCTAACAGCGATGATTGTGCAACATGGGAAACCAGTGACTATATCATTGAAGACGGTCATAATTTTTGCAACAGCTGGCTTAGAAACCCGGATTACAGTGGGGATACGTATGCTGAAGACAGTAACATCAATGTGGATGAACGTGCAAGATAGCTATTGGCTCTGTACTGGGTTCAAAATCACTGTAACTATATACTTCGTCTACACCATCATTGTCCGACTTGTTCGATATATCGTCCAGACTATCTACACTAAATCTTTTACTATTCGATTTATTCGTAACGACTTAAAAAAGAAAAGGAAACTCACAGCTCTGCACACTTACATAAATAATCCGTGCGCGAGATAGACAATGACTTTGTCAACCTACAAAGCACTTTGACGTACCCATATGGGGTCGCGCCAAAACAGGAATTGAGGAATGGAAGGTGGACTATGCACGTACTGAAATAGACGACCAGCAGATGGCAGGAAGAAAATTTATAGAGCTTCGAAACACATACCTACTGCGCACCCAAATGGGTTCGCACAGTTCTCGAGTTAGAACGAACGTACGACCCCATATGGGGACGTGAAGTTCAAAAACTTGACTACTGTCACGTACCCAAATGGGGTCGCATGGCACTCAACGTGTTAAAAATCCTCGACTATACAGCCAAGGGTATGTTATATTTTTACTCTAATTGTACGTAAATATTCCTCAAAGCATCACAATCAACAACATTTTCAATCTTTTCTTTCTTTTATCCCTCTTCTCAGATTAAAGCCGGGATTTTATAGATTTTCTTTCTGTTAGTAGGCTTCATGTTAAGAGGAAAATTGTCCAGCTATTAAATGTTAATTCATTGTATCATATGTGTAAGGAATGTGCTGATATTTTTATTGACAAATGTCTTAATGTGATGATACAAAGTTTTTAAATGAGGAAAAAAGACAAATCCAAGCGTAAGATTTCAGGCAGGTATGCTAAAGCTAAAAAAGTAATGCATAAATGAAAGATCAAGCCATTTCACATCAGTCCATTTCACACCTTCTTTATATGTCTAATTTCAGTCTTTGAATAATAAACTTTTAAGTAATTCTTCATTCATTTATCCAGAATTGCTTTAGCAACTTCGAAGTTAATATCTCAATACCACTTTCTTTCTAGACGTAATTTATTTATCCATTTTCGTATATACATTTCCATTGATATTTGAATTTAGCGCGATTTGTTCAGGTCTAGTTACTAGGAGCGCCACCGTCGAATTTGTCTCCCATTTTAGCAAGGCGAAATCCGTAAGTGTAGTGTATTGTCTCTATTGTATTTGCTCTTACACTGATGCATTATGAATATTACAATATAAACATAGGCCAATCTCAAAATTGGATGTAACTTATTTGTTACGTTTTAGTCAAAAGTTCTTTTGTTACCACTGTATGCTCCACTACTAAAAAACTATGCAGTAAGTACCTCCGCAAGGTTTTTCTGTTGCTTGAGCCTACTTGAAGGTGAAACATAGTCCTCTATGTTATTTTATGAATGTCGTGATGACAATATCACAAAATGTGTATGTGTCCTTCATTTGGGGCAGAACGTACTTTTCTGAAGGTTGCTCTTGACTGCGTTGGCTTCTGATAGGTTGCAATAACCCTGAGAGCTGAAAATGATCTTTCAAATGACACTGATGTGCTTGGAGGAATTTTCGTAATATAAGTAAACCAAATTTGTACACTTCAGGCAGGGTTGTATCAAAGTGTTTTCTTTTCAGGGAACACACTAATTGATGAGGGTGATGACCATAAAATTCGTCAAACCAATACAGCACGGTAAGTTCATTCATCCATCAGATAAAATCAAACAAGTCTTTGTAGGACAGGATAAGATTTTCATAAGCAGAATGAGGAAAAGTAGCTTTGTCCGCTGCATACATCATAGGATCCAACAAGAATATAAACTGTAATAATTGGTTTAATGGTCGAAATTTTTCGTCTAATTGTTACATTGTGTTGTCAAAAAGAGTGTGGTAAAAGCATTTCCTTGAAATTATTGGTTCTTCTTCCCGGCATTGTCGTTTAATTGGTGGAGAGTCTTTGACAACGTGATAGGCCAGAGTCCCGGCCCAAGTTGTTTCGCACTTTTTCCTGAGGTTAGCATCTCTCTTTTGATTTTCTGAACTTTCTGGGAGTAATACAGGATGTCTAAATGCTCCGACTGAAGGATATTTAAAAGGATGTCAGTGAAAGAAGGATGTTGCTGAAAATCAGTGTCAAGAAGAAATTTCCAGTGCTAGTCAGAAATTTTATGAAATCTTGTGCTGCTACTACAGTTTCACAGTCTCAGTTTGAGATTTCATCCATTACACTCCTAAAGAATTCAAGAAATAACGTGCGATGTACTTTCACTCTGTGAACAAGACGAGATGAACAATTCCACAGTGTTGGAGCCGTTCTAGGCATCCTGTTTGCTGTATGAGAAAGTATCAGCGAGGTAGTGGACTTTATCAATCACTACTGATCTGCATTTAAGGCAGTCGCCCAGGTGGCAGATTCCCTATCTCTTGTTTTCCTAGCCTTTTCTTAAATGATCGCAAAGAAATTGGAAATTTATTGAACATCACCCTTGGTAAGTCATTCCAGTCCCTAACTCCCCTACATATAAAAAATATATGCCCCAATTTATTATATTGAATTCCATCTTTATCTTCATATTGTGGTCTTTCCTACATTTAGAGACATCACACAAACATATTCGTCTACTGATGTCATTCCAAGCCATCAAACCACTGACAGCTAGGAACATACCACTTAGTAGAGCAGCTCGTCTCCTTTCTCCCATGTCTTCCCAGCCCAAACTGTGCAACATAATTGTAACGCTAATTTTTGTCGGAAATCGCTCAGAAAAAAATCGAGCTTCTTTCCTTTGGATTTTTTCAGATCTTCAATCAAGTTCCCATACATTTGAACCATACCCTAGTTGGGGTCTTACCAGAGATTTATATGCCCTCTCCTTTACATGTTTACTACCATGCCTAAATACCCGCATAACAATCATATTTATGTGAAAACCCAAATGAAGATCTTTTCTTACATTACACCTAAGTACTTACAATGATCCCCAAAATGAACTTCCACCCAATCAACGCAGTGTTTAAAACTGAGAGGACCCTTCCTATTTGAGAAATTCACAACCTGACTTTTAACCCCGTTAATCACCGTATCATTGCCTACTGCCCATCTTACAACATTATCGAGGACATTTTGCAGTTGCTCATATCCTTGTAACTTACTTATTACTCTATACAGAAATACATTATCTGAAAACAGCCTTGTCTCTGATTCCACTTCTTTACATATATAATTGATGTATATAAGAAAACATAAATGTGTAATAATACTGCCTTGAGGAATTCCCTCTTAATTATTACAGGGTCATCAGCGTCAGATAAAGGTTCGACTACTCTAGTTCTCTGAGTTCTATTTTCTAGAAATATAGCCACCGATTCAGTCATTCTTTTCCCTAGTTAAACAGCACTCATTTTTGCCAGTCGTCTCCCATGATCTACCCTATCAAATGCCTTAGTTAGGTCAATCGCAATACAGTCCATTTGACCTCCAGAATCCAGGATACCAGCTATATAGTGCTAGAATCCTACAAGTAGAGCTTCAGTGGAATAACTTTTTCGAAACCAAAACTGCCTTCTGGTAGTAATTTTCAGCTTTATGTCTATCACCCTTTCCTTCATAGACAGGGGCTACTATAGCAACACTCCATTAATTCTGCAAAACCAGTTACTAATTATGCAAACATGCCTAATATAATCAGAAAGAACACTTTCTCAAATTGACTGGCCTGTAACTATTACCTATGATAACAATGACAATTTAATACTTCTTTAGCATTAGTCACTTCCTCTATCTGGACATTATACATTTGTAACCAAAAATCTTTACATACTGCTGACTGAATATTTCTGACTTTTGAAGATCCTCGCATACACACTCCCCTTGTTCATTAGTGATTCTTGGAATGTCCTTCTTGGAACCTGTTTCTGCCTTAAAGTACCTATACATACGCTTCCATTTTCACTAAAATTTGTATGACCACCAATTATGCTTGCCATCATGTTATCCTTAGCTGACTTCTTTGATAGATTCAATTTCCTAGTAAGTTCCTTCAATTTCTTCTTACTTCCATGCCATTTCTAAATCTATTTCTTTCCAACCTGCATCTCCTTCTTAGTCTCTTTACTTCTCTGTTATAATATAGTGGGTATTTACAATTCTTTAGCACCTTTAAATGTACAAACCTATTTTCACATTCCTCAACAATTGCTTTAAACCCATCCCAGAGTCTGTTTACATTTTTATTTACCGTTTTCCACCGATCATAGTTATTTTTTACGAACTGCCTCATGCCTGTTTTATCAGCCTTATGGTACTGACTAATAGTCTTAATTTTAATACCGTCCTATCTTTCACATTTATTTTTAACTACGACAAAAACAGGGGTGCAAGGCAGTTGGATGCGCAACAAATAGCCTCTCCAATTGCAAAAGTCAACCTCACCTTCCCGTGGTGCTCCCTGTTATCACAGACGAGGTTCTGGCGACCGAATGTATGGCGGAATAACCATATCACAATTAAGGAAGCAGTAAATGACACCCTTTCCACCCATAGCAGCTGAGGTGGGATCAAGTGTTAAGGCTTAAGGATGGCAGCCCCACCATGACACTCGGTGAATGTGGTCTAATAACATGCACTCACTTAAAACTAACTTATTAAAGTTACTAAGAAAAGCAGCCGGACGGATCCTAAGACGTTGACCTTTGGCTTGAAACAGGACATGAAAATTGGATTTTGGAACGGCAGAGCACTGTATCATACTGAGAAAAAAGGAGTGGTATTTTTATAAACAAGACATCAAAGAACAATCCGATGGATTGGAAGCCCATCTTATCAAGGATTATCACTGCAAGATTCAAGGGGAAGATCAGGAACGTTTCGATTGTCCAGTGCTACGCATCTACAGAAGAAGCGGAAGCAGATGATAAGGCTAAGTTTTATTCAGAACTACAGAGTACCATTCAGGCAATAAACAAAGCGGACATTGCGGAGGAAGTGGAACGGGATCGGCCACACACTGTGGAAGCAGCAGGATGCAGTGGAGAGAAAGACTCTGTTTTGTAACTCCCAAGAACAAGGGAAGAGAGGTAGACCCAGGAATTCGTAGAGATGCAATGTGATGGAGGAGACAAAACAAGAAGGGAAGACCTTTGTAGAACTCCAAGACCCTGGCTCAAATTAGGACACGCTGGCGCTGCTTTGTCGAAGCCCTATGCTCTGAAAAAGAGTAAAAAGGAAATAAGTCAAGTAAGTAAGTCAACGACAAAAACAGCTTCGTGATACCTATACCATCTATTAATTCGGTTTATCTACAGAGCTCATTTGGTTTTACCCTCTAGTTGGATCCATCACTTTCTGAACCAGCTGCCCTTCCCAAATGAACTTATTTGCCGTTTGTTTTTCATGCTTCCTGTCATTCTCATTACATCCCAATTGAAATTTGCTAAATGCAACTATCACATTCCTATCCATATCGTTTCCAACATAGCTGATTACCGTATTAAATAATTCTGAATCAGCGTCGTCGCTACCCTTTCCCACTCTGTACACTCCAAGGACATAAATTTACCTATTAGCTTTAGAGATGAACCTTACACCTACAATTTCATGTTTGTCATCTTTAACTTTTTCGTTGCTTACAAATTCTTCTTCCACCAGAATGAATACTCCCCTTCCTACGGTTGCTATCCTATATCTACGATACACACTCCAGTTCCGTGAGAATATTCAACTCCTATTACAATATCTGGTAAATATTTATCTGTGAAATAACTGAAGTCGATTCCTTTCTTTACAATACTTCTACAGTTCAGTACTATTATTTTTATGTCGTCCGTTCTTGAATTCCAGTTCCCTGTTCCCTTATCACCACTCCATAGGCCGCGCCGTTTTCCTGAATGTACCTACGTATAACACTTCTAGAAAAATGTCCTAACTTATATCACTGCGGTTTAATTGTAAGCGATCTGAGTGCAGATCCCTGTCTCCTACCCACCCATTAGGATCTAGAAATCTCATTCCAATTTTCCCACATACCCACTCCATAGTCTCATTTAAATCCCCAATCACCCTCCAGTTGTCCGACTCGTTGGCTGGATGGTCAGCGTACTGGCCTTTGGTTCAGAGGGTCCCGGGTTCGATTCCCGTCCTTTTCGGGGATTTGAACCTTAATTGGTTAATTCCAATGGCTGGGTGTGTGTGGTGTGTTCAGCATTAGAAATCATCCTACGTAGGGCCCTCATCTTCAGAGACATGCAGGTCGCCTAATAGGCCGTCCACGAGAAAAAGACCCGTATCAGGCCTCTCCGGAAGCCATACGCCATTATATTATTTACCTTCCAGTCAGTATCCCTCTACACAGTATTCCACTGATAACCATCTCCGCTTCCTTAAACTTCATCCGTGCTGCAATTACCAGATCCCACACATCCCCAGCTATGTTGGTTCATATACCTGCTTGTCTTATGTTGTTAGTCCCAACATGAAACACTACCACCTTCTCCTTTCCCTCTTCTTTCTCTTCTACTTTCCTCAATATCTGCCTCAAACCAATTCCTGGATAACACTCTACCCTAGTTCCCTTTCCTCCACACACTTTCCCCGCATGTCTAACCATGGAATCCCCAATGACCAGAGCCTCAATCCTACCCACCTCATTTGATCCCCTCCCCTCCCGGTCAGTCCTATCTTCTCTCGCTGCTGCAGATTCTACTTCCCCCTGCCTTTTCTCCCTCCCATGATCGTGCTCCACCTGTGTTTACCTATCCACTACTCTACATTTCCCTTTCTTACCTGTTCTCCATTGGAATTATTAATTTTCCTTCTGTATTCAGTGTCGTTAAAAATTTGACATGATGAGAAATATAGTTCTTAGTGTGTGTAATATTTTTCATACCTATGGTAGTGTTTTTTATTATTCAATTGTTTTGTCCAGAGATTGTGTCGCCAACCTTCTCACAAAGAAACCGCGCTAAATTTATATTTACTCTATGACCGAAGCTATGATACTTTTTTTTGCTGAGTAATGTTGCAATGTGTTGCTGAGTGTAGAGTTGAGTTGAGACAGAAAGTTCTTGTTGTCATGGGCATTCCCATCTGAGCACCTATTGTCACTTGTACTTGTAAAGAAAGGAATCGACTTCAGTAATTTCACAGATAAATATTTACCAGATATTGTAATAGGAGTTGAATCATGGCTGAGAATTATATAATGGATGCAGAAACGTTTCTAATAAATTATTGAGAATTGTGCCTCAATTTATTTCTGATAGATTATGGGCTCAGTGCGCCAGTAAGCCGTGAGTAAAAATGGTATCAGTTGCGGATACGCAGAAGATTGAAAGGCTTGGGTGGAAAAACTATGTGGTGTGGTGCAAGATAATGAAGGTTTTCCTAATAAGAAAGAAATGCTGGACTGCCTTCGATCCCGGCCACAATGATGATGAAGATTGAACTAAAGACGAAGAGAACCTAAACGCCACTCCACTCAGTTACTTCACGGAGTTGGTAGAGGACTGTTACTTGAATGATGTAACCAGACATGAACGAGCAAAGCATGCCTGGAACAGACTTAAGGCAATCCATTTCAAGATATCTCCTTTACAATTTGTGACCATGGACGAATTGGCAAGCTGCATCAAGAAACATGATGAACCTGTTTTGGAATATCTGAATCGGGTTGAGCAATTGGTGGAAAAACCGAGAAATCATGGTTCCAAAATTAATGATCAAGACCTAGCGGCCTACATGCTGAGAGGTTTGAAGCAAGAAAATTACAAAAACATTGCCCATGTGATGGAGTTAAATTAAGATAAACTATCGTCAGAAAATATGAAAAGTAAATTGCTGCTAGAAAAAGATAGACTAGAGAGAGAGAAGGATGAACGTGAGAAGAAAGATCAAGAATTGAGATGGTATGTTATGAAAAACAAAGGAAATTTCCATGGTTTTGAGAAGAACAATTTTTCTGATGAAAAATTCAGCTCTTCTGATAGATCCTGTCACTGTTGTGGTCATCTTGGGCATTTTGCAAGAGAGTGTCCAAAAGTAAGAGAAGCCATGTCAAGAGGAAATGTAATTTGTTAAAATTGTGGCAAGGAAGGACATCCTTCGTTTAAGTGTAGAAACTCTGAGGCTAGTACAAGTGACAGTAGGTGCTCAGACGGGAATGCCCATGACAACAAGAAGTCACAGAGAGAATACAAGTCCCAGAAAACCGAAAAGGAGTTAGTGGGACGTAAATCAAATAACATTATTATTATTATTATTATTATTATTATTATTATTATTATTATTATTATTATTATTATTATTATTAGAGAATTCAAGAATAAAGTTGCCACTTATGAAGAGAAGAAAGAACCGGTGACTGAAGAAAAGAAGATTGGAAATAGCACTGTGAAAGTGAAATATGTTGTGCACTTGATGAGAGGACCTGAGGACAAAGAAGGTAACCAGGACGAAAAGTCAAGTGATGCAAATACTTGGATTCTGGACAATGGTTGTAACCACCACATTACACCTCACCGTGAGTTGTTGAACAACTTTGCAAGAAATGTGTCAGGTTCAGTGCAGGTGGGAAAGAAAAGTGTTTTATGTGATGTAAAAGGTAGTGGGTCCATAGTGCTAAAAACACTAGTTAACAAATTTAAACTTTGTTTTGCATCTGGTTTGTAAATGGGTGGATTTATCTAATTTTTGGGTGCTGAATACACTGGTAAAATCAGTTTTTCTCTATGACGTCACATTTCCTAGATATACAGCAGAATATAAAACGGCAATAGCGAAAATTGACACAATTAAGTCAAACAAAAATACACATTCAGAACGTTTGAAATCAATACTGTTTTGTATGTATATATGGGCATGATGCCAATAAAAGGTCCAAATTAGTTCAGAAGATATTTTCACCTTTAATCGTCTTTGGTTTTTGAAAAATGCGACGACCGAGCTCTTCCTTTGCTTGCCGTTTCATCACTCTCCGTAACAAGACCCCAGGAGTAGTCGCCCAACATCGAAGGGTTCCAATGGCCTTGGTAACGGTGTTCCATGGTAAGAATGTCTTGGTGAAAGCGTTCACCATGCTCATCGCTTACGGCTCCCAAATTTTCCGGGAAGAAATCATGGTGAGAATGTAAAAAGTTAATTTTAAGCGACATTCTACACCCCATGTTCTTATAGTTGTCCAACAGATCATTCACAATTGTAACATAGTTTTTGTCTTTCCTGTTACCCAAAAAGCCCTTCACAATTGCTTTAAAAGAAGACCAAGCAGCTAATTGGATATCTGTGAGTTTGGTATCATAGGTTGGGTCTTTCAGCAATTTTCTTATTTGTGGTCCAACAAATATACCCTCTTTCAGCTTTGCCTCAGTTAATTTGGGAAACGTTTCTTTTAAGTGATTGAAGGCCTCACCTTCTTTATCCAGAGCTTTTAAAAAGTTCTTGATAAGGCCCAACTTGATATGAAGGGGAGGGAAAATGATTTTATCCGGCTCAACCAATGGGGTATTGTTCACATTTACGTTTCCAGGAACATATGACTTCCTTATAGGCCATTCCTTGACTGTATAGTGGTTCTTGGTGTCACGGCTGTCCCAAAGGCACAAAAAGCAACAGTATATCGAGAATTCAACATGTAAACCTGTAAGGAGTGCAACAACTTTTAAATCACAGCAAAGCTGCCATTCATGATCCTTATATTTGATTGCCTCTAGCAGCAAATCCATGGCTTCATAAGTTTCTTTCATGTCTACTGCGTAAGCCAAAGGTACCGATGGAAATGCATTGCCATTATGCAGTAGTACTGCTTTCAAGCTGCTTTTACTGGAGTCAATAAATAGTCGCCACTCCTGTGGATTATGTTGTATACCTAGCTGCATCATCAGACAATTGACGTCTCTACATACACACATTGAATTCTGCATATCGAAATATTGAGCGAAGGAAGCACCTCTTGATCTGAAATAGGAAGTTTTCGTCCCTGGAGCTAGAAGGTTCCGTTGCTGCAGGCTCGAGCCCAAGAGTTCAGCTTGCTGTTTCGAAAGATTTAGATCGCGAACCAAATCGTTCAATTCCTCTTGATTAAAGAGCTGAGGTGCAGTGTCATGATATTGAGGGCAGTACTCTTCTATATGTTCAGTACTTTCTGATTCACTTGACATGGTGTCTGGTTCCGTGGCTTTCAATTTACAGACAAGTTACAGACAGTGCACAGGCAAATGCACTGAAGATACATTTGGATACTTTATTTTATGTCTAGTTTTGCTTAAATGTCCCGAAATATTTGTAAGACAGAAGTAACGGTCTGAATAATGGTCTTTATTCTCACACCACACCATCGGAACAGCGAATGGCATGGCTCGGCGTTTTCCTTTCAACCACTCGGTTAAGGTTGTCGTACAGGTGATGCAGGCAATATGAGGTGCAAAATTTTTATCTTGATCACCAACAGGACAATCAAAATACAATTTATATGCCTTCTTAACCAAATCAGTGATTGGTTTTCTTTGGGCTTTTGGAGTGAATTTCCCACACACATAACAAAAGTTGTCGGGGTGGTTTAGACAGCAACGAGATTTACTAGTTGACATTTTTCTTAGTGTAAGTTTTAAACGCAAAAAGTTTGCACTATCTTTCACAGGAAACACTCACTGAGGATCTCTTTCACACCACTGGATTACCACTAAAACCATTTACTGACGATTTGTAGATCTTCTAGCTCTCCTCTGCAAATCAATAAGAAACAATTAGACATCAAAACAGAAGAACAGCAAACAGCGAAATACTGAATACAAAAATGAAAAAAAAACCTTTAAAAACTCAAAAAGTTACGTGCTAGAATATTTTGAAAGGTATATTCGGATTCTACACACCAAAATACATACTAGTTGATGTATCACATTCTAGATGCAAAATGGCTATTGACTAGTGAAATAAGTGATCAGTGTGGTGGATGGACTTTGAAACTAACCAAAGTGCTGTGGGTTCCAGATGCATCTGATAATATTTTGTCGGTAAGCCAACTTGAGAAAACTAATGTGCGTTTTGAGACAGACAATGGAAAGCTGACTGATTATGAAAAAGGGAATGGTGGTAAAGAATTGTTCAGTGCCTATGCAAGAGAAGAAGATGACATGTATACCATAAAATGTGATTGGTATGAACTGGGGAAGTATGACTGTCAAAATAGTGATGGTGAACAGGAATCTGTGTGTGAAGTTGCTTGCAAGATGGTAACAAGAGAAATAAGGCGCGACCGTTTTGAGCATGCTGAAAATTTGCCTGACAGTGATTTGATTAGCAAGCAAAAAGTTGGTGAGAAGTGTGAAGTGTGCATGAAAGGCAAAGCTAAAAGGGCTCCTTTCCCAGATAAACTAGTGAAATCACCAGCTCCCTTAGATCTTGTTTGCTCTGATGTTTGTTATGTAAAACCTGAAACCTTGGGAGTGGGGAAATATTTCCTAATCTTGACAGATGACCATTCCAGGTACAGTGAAGTGAGTGTGTTAAAGAACAAAAATGAGGCTTTTGAAAAAATAATTACATTCAAAAAAGCTGAAAATATTCAAGATAAAAACTGAAAAGTGTTCAAACGGATGGGGAACAAGAATATTGTAATAATGACTTGAAACAGTTCTTTGTTGAAAAAAGGTGTTATTCACAGGCTGTCTTTACCAGGGGAACACCAGCAAATGGGAGTGGCAGACAGGAGGAATCAACAGCTTCGAACTTTAGTGTGTTGTTTTGTCCAGAAATGTAGTATTTGAGGAGAGAGTGCTTCCTATGGAAACTAAGGAAGTATTTGCTACTGTGTTGCCTGTTATTCTTGTGAGAAACCATTGGTTGCAGATTTAAGGTGTTTGACTCGGATAATGAATCTGACATGGTGCGCAGAACTAATGAGCAAGTAATAGATGAGCCAGATAGAGGTCATGAAATCAGTGTGAAAAACATCAATGTTGAAGTGCAGGAAGAACCCATAATTCCTGAAGTACGTAGGTCACAGAGAATCAGAAACAGACTAGAATGTGTGGATTGCATAGGGTGTAATTTGCATGTTGTGTCTGCTGTACCGAAAAGTGCCAAGGAAGCTTTGACTGGTTCTGAATGTGGAAAAGGGAAATCAGCAATGGAGAAGGAGCTAAGTAATTTTGAGGAAAATGAGTGTTGGGAATTGCTAGAGAGACCAAAAGAAAATAATATTATTGGGACAAAATGGGTGTTCAGAATCAAAGAAAGACCTGATTGTAATGGGAACATTTACAGGGCTAGGCTTGTAGCTTTAGGTGATAAGCAGGTAGAAGGTGTTGATTATAATGATACTTATAGTCCTGTTTTGAGGCGTCGGACTGTCAGAATCTTGATTGCTCTTGCGGTCGTCAAAGGTTGGAATATTCAACATTATGATGTAGATGCGGCATTTCTAAAGAGTAACATTAAGGAGGAAGTGTTTGTGGAGCAAACAAGTGGTTTTGAAAGAAAACCCAACTGTGTCTACAAGTTAAAGGAAAGTATGTATGGTTTACACCAAAGTTCAAAGGACTGGAACATTTGTTTTGAAGTCAGTCGGTCTTAAAAGATCTGTTTGTGAACCATGTGTCTACTTTGGTAAAAATATGCTAGTTGGAGTGTATGTTAATGATATGATAGCCATCGGTATTGTTGAAGTCTTGGAGTGGTTTAAGTCAGAGTTGTGTCGCTATCTGGACTTCAAGGATCTTGGGCAAATTAAGAGTTTCTTATCGATGTCTGTGACTGTAACCAAAGATGCAGTGTATGTTGATCAATGCATGCTCCGTTTGATGTAGGGGACAAGAGGATTTCAGGAGAGTTGTAATCAGACTTTGTATCAAAAGGCTGTAGACAATCTACTTTATATAGCCAACAATACAAGAGCGCACATATGCTTTGCGGTCTGCAAGCTGAGCCAGTACACTCAAACCCCTAGCGTAAATGATTGGCAAAAAATAAAGAAGGTGTTTAGATATCTGAAGAAAACAAGAGGTGTGAAATTATGCTACAAAGCTAGCAATGATTCAATGAGCGTTTATTGCGATGCTGATTATGCAATCTCTGAGGACAGGAAATCTATTTATGGGTATGTATGTAAATTTGCTGGTTGTGCGGTTATATGGTCTATTAAGAAACAGCAGATTGTTGCTACTTCAACTGTGGAGGCTTAGTTTCTATCAATGGTGGTGTGCACAAAGGAGATGTTGTGGTTGCATACATTTTTCAATGAATTTGATGATTTTAATTACGTTCAAGTGCCAATTAAAATATTTTGTGATGATCAAGGTGCTATACATGTGAGCTCAACTCATGTTGTGGCTGAGAAAACTAAACAGATGGATGTTCCCTATTTGTTTGTAAAGGACATTGTGGCCAAGGGATTGGTAAAGTTTGTGTATATACCATCAGATTAACATGTGGCAGACGTTTTCACAAAGGCATTATCAGGAGAGGGAACTTCTAAATTTAGGAACTTGTTAGGAATTGTTGATTAGCATCCACATGTTTATCTTCGTGTCTTGCTTATTCCTTTATTTGTGTTTGTGGTCAGATATTTATGAAAAGGGAAGGTATTGGAATTAATAGTATTTCTTCTGTATTTGATGTCATTAGAATGTTGACATGATGAGAAAAATAGTTCGTAATGTGTGTAGTATTTTTCATATCTATGGTAGTGTTTTTATTATTCAATTGTTTTATCCAGAGTTTGTGTCGCCAACATTCTCACACCGAAAGAGCGCTAAATTTATATTTACTCTATGACAGAAACCATGATTCCTTTTTGTGCTGAGTAACGGGCAATGTGTTGTTGAGTGTAGAGTTGAGTTGAGACAGAATGTTTTAATAAACTTTTCTAATCAATCATTGAGCGTTGTGCCTCAATTTATTTCTGATATTCCCTTCCCCCTACATTCACACATCTCAGCAACAATTCCCTGCTCCTCATCTTCGCTTGGTTGTCCTACCTGCAGTGACTCGTACCGATTTCTCACTATTATATGTCCTGAATTCGAATCCTGAATAGATTCCTTAGCCTGCAATCTCCTTTACCTTAAGACATTAGACCATCTGTCTTCTACAGTTCCCCTTTTCCTTCCCATCCCTCTCTTACACCAACTGTATCCTGTGCATTTTTGATGGAGGCCTACCTTTCTTCCTGCCCTCTGAGAGAATCCTAATTATCTCCCTCAAACTCTCCAATTCCTTCCTCATATTCCATAAAGCCTCGCCACCCCCACAGTTTCTACACTTGTACTCCTTAGCTATTCTTTATGGAATAATGAGAAAATGAGGAAAAATAAAATAACTTATTCTGTGTAAAAAATGAAAGGAAACAAATGTTGTCTATAAACATGAAAGGAAAGAAAGATTGTCTAGTATACCTCACAAGGATCACATAACAACAAGGTAATAAATATAAGCTGCTACTACACAACAATACTACTTAGTTGTACGAATTTTTACAACTCCCTAACAGAATGAAAATTGCCGTTAATTACTGAAAACCAAAAGTAATACACAAGAATTAGCCCTGAAAAATTCTAAACTGCAGTTAAGTCTACTATATCACATATACTATAGTTTCTACAGATACTATACTACACAAATATTTCACAGTAATAGAAAAAACACACTATTTTATAATACGATACCTACTATAATACACTGCAATAATTTTAAACTACGTTCAGACGTATCCTAATTACAATAGGTTATTACTAAGCACAAATAGAAATGGAAATTGCAGTTAGGCCTAAAGTTTGAAATTCACAAGAACTGCCGTATTCAAGGATTGCCAACAAAGTAGAGCGCATAGACAGAAGATTATTATTAGTGCTACTTTATCCTACTATGCTCTAATAGAAATTAAACCTTGCGTTTGGTTAAATGGTAAAGTATTGTACCATTTCCTGTCTTTGTTGCCGACTAGACTCAGGATTCGGTAAAGTGGTGGTCCCGTTCGATGAATTTTCTCAAAAACTAATCTAAACTTATACTAATGAGTATATTGACAGGAAAAATGGACATATATATTGAAATGAGAAACGTTTATGGGGTAAAATGGATTTATTCATCCCGAAAAAGCACATAAATGGTGCATGCTAATTGGAATATTATAAGAATAACTGAAATCGACCTCAAACCAGTCGTAAATATGATTAATTACACTGCGTAAAGCGCTTACATGAAATATGATAATATAAACGAGCAAACAAGATCGGGTTCAGACCCCTTAAAATACATTGATACCTCGTGATAACACAGGGGAATTAGTCGTCAATATAATTAAGCTGATTAGTTAAAATTTTAGCAATTAATATTTAATGAGTTACCAGCTGACGATTCAACAGCTGTCATACAAACGGTCTCCGACCTGAAAAAAGACGAGTAAAACACCTGCCGACAAAAATTGCCGATTTACATAAATTTCGACGACTGAGAAAATTGACGACTAAAAGAATTGACCTATCGTATTTGAATGGTTGACTACTCCGGACAAGAACCATAAATCCAATATAATTGCCCGTAGGCCTTGTTGTAACACAACGTCTCTCTCATGAACCGGTAGGACTAATACATTCGTGAAATAGCTAATACACATATTTACAGTCCGTCTAAATTGCGGATACAAACATATAAAGTCACTATGGCTTAAGGGTTCCCTAATTAACTTATGTACTACACAGCTTCGACCATGTGCTCGCGGGCCCATCAAAGCAGTCCAGGAAGAACTGAATATAAACGAAACCAGCTGACGAGCTGACATGCACCAAAATTTACACAAAGAGACATAAAATCACATGAGCAATGCAAAAGATCACACATGTGGAAAGAACTACAAACAAATATATTGTCCACTTCATATTTAGCATAAAAGTAATATTTTAATATCTACGAGTGTAAGAGTATTATTTCATCAACAAGGGCTGAAATTTTCCCAACTCCGTGTTACAGAGGGATGAGCTCGCTCGAAATCGGAATTTCCAAGCGAGGGGAGAGCAGTGGAATTTTTGTGTGTCAGACTGCCAGCTGCCTGCCACGTGACCTACAGGGAGAAACCAAGGCTACCCGATCGATACGATCAAGGTCGCTCTACACCTGACAGTATTCCATTAAAAATGTATCAGCCTATCAGGTGCAAGTCATTGACCAATCACAGACGATTACGGCGACACACCCTCATCTTAAGACAATTATATAGCGGTGTTTCCCGAAGGAACTGCCTCTTTGTGATTTGAGCTTTTCTCTGGTCTGCGCCTCTTTCTTTGACTGTCTTGGGAATTCAACGCCGACGTTCACATTGCAGACATTCTTGGGTTCGATCATTCGGCAGTACAGACTCATTACACATTCTAGATCTACGAGTTTAGCAGATTTACGGAAGAAGATACGTATTATTCAGAAATATCATTCATCATGTGTGTGTACTGGGCACATCTTAAAACTTATTTGTCAGTTTCAGCTCCTTCCACATGGGAAGAAATAAGAGGAAGACTACGTGCGGATCGAGACAAATGCAAGATGCCAATATATCAGCAAAAGGAAATCTACTACTATTCCATATTCATCCTCGCAGCTACAATGGTATTCTAAAACGTGAGGCAATTTCCGACATGGAGGAGACGGCGATCGACGGTGCGACCTACCTCATGTCCAGGGTCATCCGCCGAAATCCAGTTTCATCAATCACTTAAGTAAATACATACATACATACATTATCATTATAGACTGTTATGCCTTTCAGCGTTCAGTCTGCAAGCCTCTGTGAATTCACTATACGTTGCCACAATCCTCGATTTGCTACTAGTGTTGTGGCCTCATTTAGTTCTATACCTCTTATCTTTAAATCGGTAGAAACCGAGTCTAACCATCG
Organism: Anabrus simplex; assembly: GCF_040414725.1. NCBI lineage: Eukaryota > Metazoa > Arthropoda > Insecta > Orthoptera > Tettigoniidae > Anabrus > Anabrus simplex. Next base: position 90,300,753 of record NC_090266.1, read on the forward strand.
TCGTCTTGGTCTACCTCTACTTCTTTTACCCTCCATAGCAGAGTCCATTATTCTTCTAGGTAACCTATCCTCCTCCATTCGCCTCACATGACCCCACAACCGAAGCCGGTTTATGCGTACAGCTTCATCCATCAAGTTCATTCCTAAATTAGCCTTTATCTCCTCATTCCGAGTACCCTTCTGCCATTGTTCGCACCTGTTTTTTCCAGCAATCATTCTTGCTACTTTCATGTCTGTTACTTCTAACTTATGAATAAGGTATCCTGAGTCCACCCAGCTTTCGCTCCCGTAAAGCAAAGTTGGTCTGAAAGCAGACCGATGTAAAGATAGTTTCGTCTGGGAGCTCACTTCCTTCTTACAGACTACTGTTGATCGCAGCTGCGAGCTCACTGCAATAGCTTTACGACACCTTGATTCAATCTCACTTACTATATTACCATCCTGGGAGAACACAAAACCTAAATACTTGAAATTATCGAGCTGTTCTAGCTTTGTATCACCAATCTGTCATTCAGTTCTGTTGAATTTCTTACCTACTGACATCAATTTAGTCTTCGAGAGGCTAATTTTCATACCATACTCGTTGCAACTACTTTCAAGTTCCACGATATTAGACTGTAGGCTTTCGGCACAATCTGCCGTTAAGACCAAGTCGTCAGCATAAGCCAGATTGCTTACTACATTTCCACCTAACTGAATCCCTCCATGCCATTTTACACCTTTCAGCAGATGATCCATATAAACTATGAACAGCAAAGGTGAAAGATTACAGCCTTGTCTAACCCCTGTAAGTACCCTGAACCAATAACTCATTCTACCATCAATTCTCACTGAAGCCCAATTGTCAACATAAATGCCTTTGATTGCTTTTAATAATCTGCCTTTAATTCCATAGTCCTCCAGTATGGCAAACATCTTTTCCCTCGGTACCCTGTCATATGCTTTCTCTAGATCTACAAAACATAAACACAACTGCTTATTCCTCTCGTAGCATTTATCAATTACCTGGCGCATACTGAAAATCTGATCCTGACAGCCTCTCTGTGGTCTGAAACCACACTGGTTTCCATGGTTTCCATCCAGCTTCCTCTCAACGACTGATCGCACCCTCCCTTCCAAGATGCCAGTGAATACTTTGCCTGGTATACTAATCAATGAGATACCTCGATAGTTGTTGCAGTCCTTCCTGTCCCCTTGCTTATAGATAGGTGCAATTACTGCTTTTGCCCAATATGAAGGTACCTTACCAACACTCCATGCTAATTTTACTACTCTATGAAGCCATTTCATCCCTGCCTTCCCACTATACTTCACCATTTCAGGTCTAATTTCATCTATTCCTGCTGCCTTATGACAATGGAGTTTATTTACCATCCTTTCCACTTCCTCAAGCATAATTTCACCAACATCCTTTTCCTCCTCCCCATGAGCTTGGCTGTTCACAACACTACCAGGATGATTTCCTTTTACATTGAGAAGATGTTCAAAATATTCCCTCCGCCTCTCCAATGATTCCCTGGGATCTATTATGAGTTCACCTGAATTACTCAAAACACTGTTCATTTCCTTTTTCCCTCCCTTCTTAACATTCTTTATTACTGTCCAGAAAGGTTTCCCTGCTGCTTGACCTAGCCTTTCCAGGTTGATACCAAAATCTTCCCAGGACTTCTTTTTGGATTCAACAACTATTTGTTTCGCTCTGTGCCTTTCATCTACGCACAACTCCCTGTCTGCCTCGGCCCTTGTTTGGAGCCACTTCTGATAAGCCTTCTTTTTACGTTTACAAGCTGCTCTCACTTCATCATTCCACCAAGATGTTCGCCTTTTCCCATCTTTACACACAATTGTTCCTAGGCATTCCCTTGCTGTTTCTACTACAGCATCCCTGTATGCCACCCATTCACTTTCTATATCCTGATCCTGCTTACTGTCTACTGTTCGAAACTTCTCACTAATCATATCCATGTACTTCCGTCTAATGCTCTCGTCCTGGAGATTTTCTACCCTTATTCGTTTGCAGACAGATTTCACTTTCTCTACCCTAGGCCTAGAGATACTTAGTTCACTACAGATCAGATAGTGGTCTGTATCATCGAAAAATCCGCGGAAAACTCGTACATTCCTAACAGATTTCCTGAATTCGAAGTCTGTTAAGATATAGTCTATTATGGATCTGGTACCCCTAGCCTCCCATGTGTAGCGGTGAATAGCCTTATGCTTGAAGAATGTATTCGTATCAGCTAAACCCATACTAGCACAGAAGGCCAGCAAACGCTTCCCATTCCCATTAGCTTCCATATCTTCCCCACATTTACAAATCACCCTTTCGTATCCTTCAGTTCTATTTCCAACTCTCGCATTGAAATCGCCCATTAGCACTATTCTATCCTTGCTGTTGACACTGACCACGATGTCACTCAATGCTTCATAAAACTTGTCAACTTCATCCTCATCCGCACCCTCACATGGTGAATACACGGACACAATTCTAGTCCTAATTCCTCCAAATGACAAATCTACCCACATCATTCGCTCATTTACGTGCCTAACAGAAACTATGTTCCGTGCAATGGTATTCCTGATAAAGAGCCCTACACCAGACTCTGCCCTTCTCTTTCTAACACCCGTCAAGTACACTTTATAATCTATCTCTTCCTCGTTATCTCCCCTTGCCCGAATATCACTTACTCCTAGCACATCCAGATGCATCCTCTTTGCTGACTCAGCCAGTTCTACTTTCTTTCTTCCATAAGCCCCATTAATATTGATAGCTCCCCATCGAATTCCGTTTCGTTCGCCAATTTGTTTCCAAGGAGTATAATATTATAATTTATATCTGTTCATCTTTGTAAACACAATGTAGACATAACGCTTCCTTATTCATTTGGCATAATTTTCTTCTAGTCTTACAGTAGTTTGCTATTTCATTTCTTCTTTCCATGGTGTAAGGTAGTTAGTTATTGTGTGTGAATGATTATTGGTTTCTATTAGATAGTTTGATATGTGTGAGTGTCTTCGTTATTTATTCTGACTGTCCCAATTCAACAGTATAGGAGTGATTTAAAATTAATTGACCTCTCCGATAATAATGATTTAATTTTGAAATAATTTGTAAATTAATTTGGAAGCCATGTGGGACAGATTATCGGTACGTTTCATTACGTTGAATTTCCCTAGACGTTATTACGATCTTTATGTGGATTTCAAGCGTGTTATATGTTTGACTTGTAAATCCATTTATTGAGTCTCATGTGAAAAGAGTATGTTGTTGAACATAATTTCTTCGAGTGGAGCACGTGTTAGTTGATAGCCATGGTATTATAATAATAATAGTGTCGTAACTCATGAACCATAAACGCGTATTTTTATATTTGACCTGCGTTATGTGCGCTTCTATACGATAATTTTCCTATGATATCTATCACTGATATTCTTATGAACATCGTTGTTGAACCTAGTTTCTTTATTTGACTGATAATCCTGACATCATCACATTCCTAATCGTTGTAATGGTATTTCTTTAGCCGATACCGTCATCAGAAATTTTTCATGACTTAGATTAAAATTTGAGTATAATAATCAAGGACTAGAAATCGTCATAAATATTATAAACTGTTACCGTGTACCCTAGTGTGAATGTTGTATATGTGATTAGTCATTAATTCTATGAATTGTGATATTTCTCATGACTACAATTTGACTCGATTTCTTGTTCGTTGCGTGTGTTCTGATTAATATACCGTTATTTGTGTTGTTCACATTTTGTTGAGAAGTTATTCTTTAGTGGATTTTATTCCAAAATTAGATAGAGTAGGGTTTAATGTCTTAGAAAAAAATGAATAAGCAAGGGTCATGTCCGTGGACAGGAGTCACGAACGATTTATTGTAAAACCTACAAAGCTAAACATTCGCAATGAGTGTAACATTGAAGAAGGGTATTGTGTTAATTTATGTAATCATTATGGAAAATTTTGAGACCATTATTATGAAGAAATTTTTCATTTTATGAATTTAAAGTCTGAGGAAGGCATGTTGAATAGAATTTCGACAGGATAATTTTATTTAATTCTTCTCATTAAACAGAAAAGGGATAATTTAACCGCTGACGATTAATGAATTAGAGAATTATTAATTAAAAATTTTAATTTGAAAATAATCCTATTATCATTAGAGAAGGGTCTTCACATAAATCACGTTTATTATCTTATTATATTAGATGTAGGCTAATATTCTTCTGTATATTTACAGAAAACTATATCAGCAGAATTCTGGGAAGAACAATTCCGTTGTAATGAAAATACCGGCTGAGAAGATAATTTAAAATTCCAAGATTTTGTTCAATTTTAAAGTTTGTTGTTAAGAGTGCTTACTTGTAATAAATGTTAAAACCTAATATTTAGTGTTAATTTTATTGTCGCTAGTCCCTGCCCTTAAAAATTTTGCAAAGCCAGAAAACGAACAGTCTGCGACTGAGACTCTCGTTCTCCGGCTGAGTAGCCAGGTAATAAGGGGGCAATATATACACACTAATGATGATATATGGGGAGTCGACCTCGTGATATGCAGACGGCGTCAGATTTTGCGTCTTACAGGCACAAAGTTGTCAGTATTCTCGGCTCTGTAACAATCAGCTGTTTAGGAAAACGTATACTGAGCTGTCGAGGGAAGGCACTCTCAAGGCGACTTTCACTTTCACACAGTAGGGGAGACATGTTCTCTGCCAGTGGTTCACTTGACTAACGGTACTGCAAGTAGTCAGGTCTTGGCCTGCTACACAAATATTCTCGAGGCAAAACAAATGAAAAACACTTTCTCTACTTAGCCGATGCATTATTTAAATCTCTCTGCTAGCTAATTTAGCACTCACATATATAAGGCTCCCTCAAGCCATATCTCGCCTTAACACATATTAGGCCTCATTTCAAGCCTCAAGCATGTCGAGCCTCTCATCTCAATTATTCTGGGTTCATCTCTAAGTGGTATCCCTGACTCGCCTTCCCGCAATTTTAAAAGATACTAAACTTTCTCAACGAAGTACTGGCACCCACACCAATTACCCAACGCTGTTGACGAGTGGTCTTTGTTCATATCAATGACTCTCTTCCCCAAATAACTACAGCAAACGTGGAATAACTTAAAATACACCCTAGCAAAAATAAACACAAACAGACTAAATAATACTAAGGCGTGACCCTCTATCCTTTTAACTAAAATAAATATGTACAAGTGGCATAGGTGTAAAGCATCCACACCCCCTTTGCCAAATATTTACCGTTACATGAAACAAACCAAACTACAGCTAATATCATGCAATTTAATATTGGATTTAGGTACTTATCCTTTGTAGTCAGTCGTCATTCAGCCCGGATTCCACAGCCACATATCTAGGCTGTTTAGCTGCTCATTTTCCCAGTGCTACACAATGGTTGGCAGGTCTAGACGTTGATACCACGTTCATCCATGATTGTCTCCTAGGTTTCTGCAGAATACAAGTAGATTAGCACCAACTTCTTCACCGTTTAACGTGTACACTTCACACGATGCCGTTCCTGATGTTAGGCTGTAATTGGCTCAGCCTACACATAGACGTTAGTCCGAAATATGTGTCATCAGTTTAAGGGTTCAAACCCAATCGACATAAGTTGATGTAGCGGCTAAAAATGTACGAGACGCACACGATACACATGTAACCCGTTCACGCTGTGAGATACCGGTCACAGTTCGGGTGTTCATCAATCTCACGCGCAGCGCTCGAGCTTTAATTAATTTGATTTTATAAGTAAAATCTTCGCGTGACTAGCTCGTGGTCTATGAGCACGGCGAATAATATCTTAGGACATTAAAACAGTCCTGAAAATAAAGTTAACTATAAACGCGCACAGGCGTATGACGGTCCTTTGTTAATACAAAGAAAGCCTCCCGTTCGCGGACAACGTGTTACTCGCACCACCAAGTTCAGAAGAGTGAGGACGCTTTCCCCACCAGGGTTCCTTAAGTAAACTGCCTACCCCTTTGTATCACGAGGCGCACCCACGGCTAACGGCGATCGGGTGACGGTTGACCGGCTTTCTCCTTGCCAACGACTTTTCGTTCAAATGAAATTATTAAATAGAGACTCAAGACGACATTATTAGGATCCAAGAGTGAATGATAGTTATAACTGCAGGTGATATTTCGTTTGGAACTGTGGAATTCTAGCTTAACGTGGGAATGATCGCTGACAATCTCGAGATGCCTCACTGCGAACTCGAAGTTGGTCATTCTGGCACATTGTTGTAGAGCTCCCTTCGTTTGAATCTAGCCACTCCCACACAAAATCAGTAAAATTTGAAAGTTTGAACGTGGGTAGCGTGCCTAGTAACCATGGCAATGACTCGCTTCGAATTCAAACTGGAGAGCTACCCTCTGGAAAATTCTATTCCGTACCGCTCCCAGCTTGCCTATGACGGAACTTCAGAGTTCGTACCCTGCTTCTTGCATGCGAATAATTGATGCGTTGCTAAGATTACCATATTACGTATATTGAGGCATTCAGGGAATGGTTCAGTATCGTTAGGGTTACCGTACACAAAGAAAAACACGAATATAACCGGCAAGGTACTATCTAATATACCGTACCTTCATTGCAATTCTCAACTGAAATATAGTTATGTGATTCTTTTTAGTTCGTGATATCGTTTAGAGGACTTTTGAAAAACTGATCCTAATCCCGTTAAAAGTCTGAAAAAATTCTACAATCCTTGATACAGGAAACTGACTGAGACAAAATCAGATTACTCTTGAGGCTGAAGGATTCTAAATATATGGCCATAGGAAAAAGTTCTTGTACTTTGGTTCTTTGTCCACTTGTGTGGCCGACCATCACAGCTCCGTAGAACGTTTGTGCAACCAGCCTGTGGGTTAAGTAAACTCAGTAATAATGTTTTTCACATGTTCAAGCAAACCACTGGCTGTTCGATCTGCGCTTACATCAGTGAAAGGAATGAACTTTTCGTGAACTTTAACACTTTCAGGATCAACGTATCTCAGCGTGGTTGATAGTTAAGACAAATTCATATCTGAAGTCTCGTCAAGAAGAAGGGCAGCGAAAGAAGCGTGTTTTACTTCCTACTTTACTTTTTTCCAAAACTACACAAATGACAGCCCTTATTAAGTTATTTTTTTATCCTGTTTCAAGTTCCGTGAAACACGGTCGATGTTTTAAGGCCGGTCTCCGCTGATTAACATTTAACACCAACATGTCAAATGTAACATGTTACAGTTGACATGTATATTGCTATTGTGTGTTCCAATTGACTTTGCATGTTAACTCAGAATGTTGAGCTTAACACTTTTAACATGTTAGCGTGTTTTCCACTCCAAGTGGAAAACATGTCAAGTCAATTCGTTTTTCGTGAGATGTCGGCACAGCTTCGGCAACTTCCGTGCTGTTTCCATACCAACAGATAGCCTACACGACGCAAACGACGTGCTTCTCGTGAAGTAGGATTATAGTTACAACACTCCGCAACACACATTCTGTTTGTTTTAAGCTACAAATACAGTACGCTCTCATGCGCCGTTCTCTCTGCACTATACTAAAATTTAGTCAGAAATGGAGTGGAGCAAGGAGTTTACTCTGAGATGACTCATCAAAGGAATACAGAGATAAAGCGAAGAAAGCCGATAGTTTCCAGGAACGCGAAATTATATATAATTGTTCCCGCGAGAGCATCGAATAAAACTAGCGTACCTCCGCTCCCAGTACAGTCGATAATTGCAAAATGTTCAGAAAAGTTAGGGGCGGGAGTGGACGAAGTTTATACTTCAAGATGGTTTGCTTTTGAAGCAATGAGCAGGATGAGGGAAAGAAATGTGCCTAAAAACTGCATTTATAAATCACAACAAGAAGCAGGAGTGGCAATAACAAAGGCCAAATCCTCTTCACCTGAGTCCATTGTCCTTGTTTGAAATTACTAGACACCACCTAAACGTATTGCCACGAATTCATATGATGAACTACCTGTATATAAACAAATGAAGTCAAGTTTAACATGTTTATTAAGTGTGGACACAATGTTAAATGAAACAGTATTTAATACTTAACATTTAACATATTCATGGAGTCACCAGTTAACATTTAACATGTTGTTTTTAAATGTTAACCAGTGAAGACCGACCTTTAGGTGTGTACTTAATGTTGCATCTTAAGTGGCGAGTAAGTTCAATGCATCCAAATAAGCACCCTTGTTCAAAGAATCTTCACCCTGAGAATGTGCTCAGAATGGTAATTCGTGAGTAGCTTTAAAACAAACATCTATAAACCGCTTGAGCACATCTCCGTTTTTCCGAACGGTCTCATTTTATAGTACAGTGCTTGCACACAATTGAGCATCAGGGTAAATATCAATTATAGATTTTTCAAACGTTCTCAGCTGTAACCGTGCAGAAATGTATGACTGTGATTTCTCATACCTTTGAATGGCATCGTGCAAATTAATCAGGTTATAACACAGTCTCGGACCAAACAGTTCGGTCTCTTCCAAAGAGTAAACATGCCCAGCAAAACAGTTTATTCATTCTGGGACTCCCAGCAAAATGAGAGACATGTGTGTGCCGTTCTTCGCAGACCCCCCTTCTTGGCTCCCAGGCAATGTAATTCCTGTGGTGTAGTCCGGTATACCTGAGTAGTAGACCAAAGTGTGTTCTTAAACAATGGGTGCTGCGTCAGCATTCTCCCAAGCATTTGGCGGGAAATTTGAATTTTTGCTGAATCAGCAAAAATATCTGGTGCAGGCAAAGTCAATGACGTCACGATGACATCTTAACCTAAAATGCAACCGCGGACGCTAACCTAACTTCATTGGGCTACGTTAGAGACCGAGGTTTTTGATATTTTGCTCTCTCTCTCCCAGGCGGCTAACCACCGGTCCTCGAACAAAAATATTGCCGGCTTCTTAGCCAGGCATGGCCACCTTCCTAGCGTAAAGTGGCACTGAGCTGACCTGACCATGATTGCAATTTCCCTTTTCCCCATATGAAAAATTAATCGATTTAAATTAAGATTTCCGACCTGATGACCTGATGTGTCTCGGAATGCTTTTAATAGGGGCCCTTAGAGCTTGCAATAGTGATGGTTAGTGGTTTGTCTTAACATTAATAATCATTGTCAATCAATCAATCAATCAATCAATCAATCAATCAATCAATCAATCAATCAATCAATCAATCAATCAATCAATCAATCAATCAATCAATCAATCAATCAATCAATCACTACTGATCTGCATTTAGGGCATTTGTCCAGGTAGCAGATTCCCTATCTGTTGTTTTCCTAGCCTTTTCTGAAATGATCGCAAAGAAATTGGAAAATTATCGAACATCTTCCTTGGTAAGTTATTACAATTCCTAATATCCCTTCCTATAAACGAATATTTCCCCAATTTATCCTCTTGAATTCTAACTTTATCTTGATATTGCGATGTTTCCTACTTTTAAAGACACCACTCAAACTTATTCGTCTACTGATATTATTCCACGCCATATCTCCACTAACAGGTCGGAACATACCACTTAGTCGAGCAGCTCGTTTTCTTTCTCCCAAATCTTCCCAGCCCAAACTTTGAAACATTTTTGTAACGCTACTCTTTTGTCGGAAATCACCCAGAACAAATGGAGTTGCTTTCCTTTGGATTTTTTCCAGTTCTTGAATCAAGTAATCCTGGTGAGGGTCCCATGCACTGGAACCATACTCTAGTTGGGGGTCTTACCAGATATTTAGAAGCTCTCTCCTTTACATCCTTAATAATTGTCGAGAGGTATAAATATAGGTGGAGGGCATGCAGTATTTAAGAGACGGTCTTTTCAGGTAGTGGTAGAGAGAAAGAGTGTGTATGAAATATATGAAACGACTTGTGTGTTTATAATGTGTTGGGAGAATGTGGGGTGAAGTTAAGTGTGAGAGATGTATGAGTGTATTGTTTTATGGGTTTAGTTGAGTAGGGTTTTAGGAAGCATTTTTTGTTCTAGACTTTACTATCTATGACATAGATATGTTTAATAAGACCCCTGGAGTGGTGCTGAAGTGGGTGATAGAACTGTTTGGCAGTGGAAATGATTTCATGCCGTATTGTGTAGTGTGTTGTGTATGGTTCTTTTGAGATGTAGTAGGGCACATCAGCAATCATGCGTAATATTTTATTTTGAAAGACTTGAAGCCGCTATATGTAGCATGGCTTTGCTGTACCCCTTACGATTGAAGCGTACAGTGTGATTGAGAATATTAGGGTTTTATATATTAATAATTTATTCTTAGTGATTAATTTGGAATTTCTGGCTAAGATACAATAAAGGGCAGCAAATGCTTACATCGATTTAAGAAGTTAGTCTTGGAAATGTGATTTAAGGATCAATGTACGATCTAATGTAACTCTGAGATATTTTGCTTCAGTGCTCCATTGGATTGGTTGATTAAGAAATTTAAGAGTCGTAGTGGTTTTCTTTCATTCCGTAGGGTGTAATAAACTGCTATAGTTTTTGAGTTTAATTTTCACCCTCCACATAGTTCATCAGATCTGAAGATGATCTAATGCATCTTTTAGATCTCGGGTTACTGTTTTGGGCATAAATAATTCAGCCATTATGGCGGTGTCATCAGCATACAGTGCTAATTCCGTCTTGAGAGTGGTTGGAGTGTCGGCAGTGTAATTGGGATAGAGGAAGGGGCCGATAATGCTACCTTGCGGAACGCCAGCTGTTATGGGGCAAAATGAAGATTTGTGGCCCTCAATTTCCGTATAGAACTTCTGTTTTGCAAGGTAGGTGTCGATGATTTTCCACAGAAAAATGTGTAGGCCATGTGTGTGGAGCTTGCAGAACAGGCCAGTATGCCATACCCTCTCAAAAGCCTGTGCTACATCGAGATATATTATGCCCCTACCTCTTTTAGTCTTAAGGGTTTTAGTAATGGAGTTCTCTATTTTAATAAGCTGTTGTACATTAGAATGCCCTTTACGTAAGCCGAATTGTTGAGGCGAAATTTTGTTACGAAAATTGATATTGGGTAGTAGCCTCTTATAAATAACAATTTCTAGAATTTTGCCGAGGTGATCTAAAAGACTTATTGGTCTGTAGGGTGTAATTTAGTTTTCCAGCCTTATGAGTAGTGTTCATTTTTGCAACCTTCCATGGCGTAGGAAAATGCCCCATGGAGAGTGAACTATTGTAGATAGTTAAGAGTAGTTTCATTGCACGGGGCGGTAGATTTTTAATTATTAGTTTGCCAATTCCATCAGGATCAGCAGCTTTATAGTTGGGCAATTTCTTGATAATTTTGTAGAGTTCTTGGTAGGTAACAGGTGATATGTTATCTGAGTTATTTTCAGTTGTAATTCTATCGCGTAATTTAGTGACATCCTCTTCGATGGCAGTTGTGAGCCCAAGAATTTCGGGGCATTATTAGGTCTGGACTGTTTTTTCTAGTGTGTCAGCTACCATGTCTGTTTTATATTCATTTGTAGTTGCAGTTGTTTGTCCGTCAGTTAGGATAAGGGTATTGTTGGGGCTTTCCGTAAGGTTTTAGCCATTCTCCATATAATGTTGCCGTTGATACTTAATTTTGTGAGTGTATTGTTCCAATTGTCTTTTCGAAACTACAAGATTTCCTCTGAACAACGTAGTCGAAGAAAGTTGTACGTATATTTATGTTGCTGTAGTCTAGTCCTTTGCCAGCGTGCTCTGGCTATGCTTTGAATTTTATGATTGTGTGTATGCGCTCAGGGAGTGTGGCTATTGTTCTTTCCGACGGTGGTGTTTTAGCAGCACTAGCTGCGGTTCTTATGGTTTGAGTTATTGTAGTTACTACTGGATCTATTGCTTCAGGTGTAATGAGCTCTAGTCTAATGTCTTAACGTAGTCATTCATATATTTGCTAAAATTGTTCCAGTTAATATGTCTTGTACTAATAATACAGTATTATTATGATTTTTATTTTGGTATTGTAAATCGGAGTCACAGGCTATGATCGGAGTCGTTTGCACAGGGGGATTCTAATAGGGATGTACTCAAATACTACCTATAGATGCCTCACGAGTGGTACACGGTATGCGCATGTCGATCGTCATTTGTTCATCTATGTTTTTACTGGAAGTTGCCTAGTTAATTGATGAAGTTACAGTTTTAATATATCGCAATGGCAAAGAAGAAAACAAGAAAACTATTTTACCTCACTATTGCAGTGTTCCAATGTTCCAAATTCAAGTTCAATTGTATTCATACCATCAGATTCCTAAGGAGGAGACCTCACGTAAAAAGTCGTTGCACACGCTGGCTCATAATATCAAGGTCTGCTCGAAGCATTTTTGCAGCTGAAGATTTTTCATTAATGAAACGAGTGAATGAGATAATATTTTAAGAAATAATTTTATACCAAGTTAGTGGCGTCCTGTTTAGTTAATATGACCTACGTCAATCATTATAGTCGGGCTCAGTAGCTCGGACGGTTGAGCGCTGACCAACTTGGCAGGTTCGATCCTGGCTTAGTCCGGTGCTATTCAAAGGTGCTAAAATACCTCAGTCTCATGTCGTTAGATTTAGTGGCAGGTAAGAGAATTCCTGCGTAATATAATTCCCGCACCTCGGCGTTTCTGAAAACAATAAACGTAATAAGTGGGACGTAAAAATAATAACATTTATTATCATTTAATGAGTCTCCTTGGCTTACGGGTCAGTGCGCCAGCCTCACATCGGTTGGTTCCGTGGTTCAAATCCCGGTCACTCCGCGTGAGATTTTTGCTGGACAAAGCGGAGGCGGAACAGGTTTTTCTCCAGGTACTCCGGTATTCCCTCAACTTTCAGTCCTGCTACATTCTTAAATTTCATTTCACCTGTCAGCCATTAATCATTGCCCCTGAGAAGTGTAACAGGCTTCAGCTACTTGCAGTCCTTCCCTTTCAGTCAACTCGCTTCTATCCGGATAATTTTCCACCCTTTTCCTTCAGTTTCACTTTCAAAGTCGCTATCGTCATTGTGCATATATTATTTCCCATGTCTTTCAGAATATCAGCAGAATATGGTACCGTAACTTCAGTTTCATGCATTTGCAGTAACAGCTTCGTTTCCATTATCATAAATTTAGAAATACTCCATATAAGTCTCACGTAAAACAATCGAGAAGCGGAAAGCGCATACCGTCAAGGTCAGTCTACGAAGGTTTGGTCACACTACCACAATCCCTTCAGGTGGCGGACATATTGGATCTTAAATTTCGTTGTTATGTGGGCGTGCCCGATGTGATGATGTGAGTTATTACTTGTATTTAGAAGTAAAATGGGATACTGTGCTGCACCAAATTGTCAAAATAAAGGCAACTGACGGAATTAGAGTGTTTCGCTTCCCGGGAGATAAGCAAAGGAGAGCTCAGTGGGTACAAAACTGTAGGCATAGACCTGCACAATCCATTCTGGTGGTAGTGGTGGTAATTATTGTTTTAGGAGGAAGAACAACCATCCCCTATTAACATTAATCAGAGAGAGAAAAGTGAACGGATCCAACGCTTCGAAATGAAGGTAAACAAAAATAGATAAAGATTTGTACGATCTGAGGGCTGATGATGGCCTAATATCAATAGGCCAAAACTAGTATCTTGGTTAAAACAAATTGACGTACTAATTTTGTAATGTATTAAGTGGATTACCTCATTTGTCTACAATAATGAAAAGAGTAGCATTACACATTTTTCCGAATTTTGGGCTGGGAAAACTTGGGAGAAGGGAGACAAGATGCTCAACTAAGTGGTACGTTCTGAGCTGTCAGTGGAGAGATGGTAAGGAATGACATTAATGGATGAACGAGTTTGAGTGGTGTTCTTAAAAGTAGGAAAGATCACAGTATGAAGATAAAGTTGGAATTCAAGAGGACAAATTAGGGTGAATATTTGTTTATAGGAAGAGCAGTTAGAATTTCCAAATTCTTTGCTATTATTTAAGAAAACAGTAGATAGGGAATCTGTCACCTGGGCGACTGCCCTAACTGCAGATCAGCGGGGACTGGATTGATTGATTGATTGATTGATTGATTGATTGATTGATTGATTGATTGATTGATTGATTGATTGATTGATTGATTGATTGATTGATTGATTGATTGATTGATTGATTGATTGATTGATTGATTGATTGATTGATTGATTGATTGATTGATTGATTGAGAACAAGAGTTGACCAAGGGAGGTCGGGTAGGGTGGATGAAAGTGAGGAGCCTGACAGAAGTAGGTGGAAGCAATGTGAGGACTCAGCTAAGATGCCTGTGGTCGCCAACCCACGCTGCCAAGTTAGGAGCTCATGAGGCCCCTTTCAGTCGCCTTTTATGACAGGCAGGGTATAGCGTGGGTGTTGTTCTACTGCCCCATCCACAGGAGAAATCTATTCTGGGTTGTGACTTCGAGGCCCTTAGCTGAGTCTTGACATTGCTTTCACTTACTTGTGTCAGGCTCTCACTTTTCTATCCCATCCGACCTCTCATGTTCAACACTTGTTCATTTCCGTTCGTGACGGCATTAGCGCATTCGAGGCCTAAGATATTTTTCATATCCACGCACTTTGTGGCCTTTGCCTCTCTTTGGCCGATACTTTCATTTTTCGAAATGTTGGACCCCTTCCATTTGTTTTCTTCTGATTAGTGTTAATAGTGTTTGGTTGCCCATTTTACTTCCTCTTAAAACAATAATCACCACCACCACTTTGTACTATATAGCTGCATGGGTTATCAATAAACTACTTAAGAGTAGCTAAACACATCACTCTCGTTGCATACGTGCAGGGTATTTTGGTCTTAGAACCCAAAGAAATGACCACATGAATGGATAACATCTGTTACGATACATTTAATATACTCAACTCAAGAGGCATTCAGTGTTTGTCAACATATTGATGTAACTTTTAGAAACGCAGTATCGGTAATAATTTTTTAAATAAAGAAAACGCTGAAGGTAATTTACTACAACTGTCTTTTAGTATTTAAGTACAGTACGGTACTTCAAGTTCAGTATTGCATGTACCGGTAATCATAATATGACACAGGTACTGTACAGATTTCTATGAATCTGTCAATAAGATTTCGTATTTGACAGATGATATCAATAATGAACACAGTAAGACCAAGTTGTAAGGAAGTAAAAGATTCTTGTTTCTAATAAAGAATGAAATTCGTGCTATGTTAATTGTCTTCTTATTCAAATAGCGGTTGATGCATTCATGTCATTTAAGTGTTATACAGTTATATATACATGAACAGTAGATGCCCATTTAAATACTATGTGAAAATAGTTGGTACTTTATTTTCATTACAATGTACTCTACCGAAATCCCCTAAATTCGAATACACTTGGCTTTGGTTACGCTCGCTTAAAGACCCAATATGGCGGCTCCATAAGTGGCATTCGTGACTTGGCATTCGTGACTTGACTACCCTAGACAGACTTTGCATACCATGTATTACCATTACTCTGCCTAGCGGACAAGAATTGCGTGATACATCCCTATTCTATATGATGAGGGCAATCGTGTATAAGGGCAATATCAAGGACATCTGGATCGTGGTTAGTTAGATAGGGAACATATGTTGGCTCAGTAGGTCCGAATGCTGATATATTGTTATGGGAACAGTAATCCAAAATTTCCCTGCCTGGTGTAGGCCTATTGGTTAATCTCGAATTCCATAACGCGTTTGTGGCATTTAAATCACTACCACGATCATGGGGTAGCCTTGATTTAGTGTATTTTCTAGATCTGATGGATACAATTTTAATTTTGGTTGTCTATTTTGTACCGTTAACGCACGGTACATGCACTGTTTAAAGAGCAATGTCATTTAATTGTCACGCGCGCTTAGAACTACAAGCTCGATATATGTTTATATCTGCCAGAACGAGCCAGCGTGAGCGCAAGCAGCTGTGAATGACGTGGGTACAGGAGTAAGGTAGACGACTCACCCAACTCATCAACTCGCTACGCGGCAAGAACTACAGTTCTGGAACACCGTCACATATTCTCGAACTTTCGATTCAGAGACTTTGAAATCTTCCTTAATAATGGTCCTATCGTCTTGGGAGATACGTCATTCTGTAGCGAATTACATGAACGTCTCCACTATCAAAATCAAGAAAATCCACGAGGGATTCTTCGTGTAATTCCACTTCTAAGTATTCACGCTCTCTAATGACGTGTAAGCCTCGAGCATATAAATGTCAAGGCCACTCGGCAGTGGACAACCATTCATCGCTGGGAGTTCTAACATGTGAGGCTCGCAACATAACGCCGCGATATTGTTCGTCTGAACGAAGTGCCTTCGGAAGTCTGTCAGGAACACTGTTCGCAAACTTAGAATTGTGTGAGTAAACTGAAATTAGAATTTCGTGTGTAAACGAGGACATAGACAATTGTCGAGTCTGAAATATTCTGATAGACAGTGGACCTTAGAATCTCGTGTGTAAACGAGGACATAGAAAATTGTCGAATCTTTGAAATGTTTTGATAGACAGTGTAACTTAGAATCTACACCATCAAATGTCGTAAAGGTGTTAGTTATTTCCAAGTGAAACATTGGAAAATTATATCTGTAACCGTGATATTTAACTTTGATGAGAGACCCAGTGAAGTGTCTAATTTATTTCATTGCTACGCAAATCTGATTTTTTTTTTTTTTGCTAGGGGCTTTACGTCGCACCGACACAGATAGGTCTTATGGCGACGATGGGACAGGAAAGGCCTAGGAGTTGGAAGGAAGCGGCCGTGGCCTTAATTAAGGTACAGCCCCAGCATTTGCCTGGTGTGAAAATGGGAAACCACGGAAAACCATTTTCAGGGCTGCCGATAGTGGGATTCGAACCTACTATCTCCCGGATGCAAGCTCACAGCCGCGTGCCTCTACGCGCACGGCCAACTCGCCCGGTAATCTGATTTTTAAAAGTGTTTAAAGTATTTCGCCGTAATAATACAAGTGTAGGCCCATTCATCACTGTAGGGTTCCTGAACAAGTGATTAATTCGTGTGCGATAAACTGTGCCAACCGCACTGTTATAGTGAGCGATAATCCATTATAGTCGTAATTGGATTCGAACTCATACTTGTACAAAATTATTTCCAACTGTTCCACAGTGACTTTATTATTTCACGAAACTCACTGTGCTAAAAGTGACTAACACATTATTATTTAGCGCTATTACCAGTGTCCTTCGGATAAACTCTTAAATAGCCATTTTGTCAAAAGCGACAATATTATTCATTGTAGAAAGTAACCACGGACAGTGCACTACAAGTGAACGATATTTAGTTTCATCATTTTCAGTGGTAAATAACCATGAACTGTTTCCTATTCTTTTATTTCTTAAATCAATACTATCCTCATTTCAACTTTTAAACTGACATTCAATATTTTCTCTCTACAAGTGTCGAGTGAAGTTTTGGTACACTTCAAACTTCTTGTTGTGAACCTGGATCAATATTAATATCAGTCTTTGATGTGAAATGATTCTGAACGTATCTGGGGACTGTACGACTGTGGACACTGATATAAAGTTAAACCACGAGTGTTTACCCCGCATCGAGTTCGCCGCAGACCTTCAAGAATTTCGAGACCTTCAGGTTCGAGGTACGGATTTGACTCCCTGCTGGTGAACGGACTTGGGAGTACGAATCCAATTCCATTGTGACGAGAGGATAATGGAGTACGAGTACAATTCCATGGTAACGAGAGGAACCTGGAGTACGAGTTCAATTCCTTGGTGACGAGAGGATCCTGGGAGTACGATTTTGCCTGGAGAACCAATTGAGAAGGTGACTTGGGAGATGACGATTCAATGCACCAAGGTGATATAAATTTCAACTTGCCAATAAGTTTGAATAAACTAACTTTTAAAAGAAATCTTCATTCATTGTAGATAGGACCTATCCTCCTGTACCAAGCCCTAGCTATTTTTACCTAGGATTTGCCCTAAGAACTTTTTCATCCGTGCTCCTTTGATTCACCATTCAGGTTGAGCTATCTTTTACTGGTACAATATACAGTTTAATACCAGAGGTCCTTGTTTGGAATAAAATTCGAGAGCCAGGGCTTCAAAACCTCGAAGGGTTGGAAGAAGGAAGTCACTATACTTGAGTTTAGATTTGAGGATGATGGCTAGCCCCCACCATCACCTAATGTGTCTTCTCGTATTATTTTATTTCCTGGTATGTAGAATTTAATGTTTGGTTAGAGGAAGGTTTCACTTACGAGTGCTATGTCTATTTATTGCGAACGTAAAATTTGTTGAAATTCTTCTTTCTTACTGCGAATACCATTGAATTCCAATATGGAATACGGGGATATTGTGATTAGCTATATGAAGTTGTGCCTAATTTTGATTGGTTGAATGCCAAATGTGAATTAGTGCCCATTGGAATAAGTAAAATTGTGACGATAAATTACATGCTCAAGTGTCATACCTGGGGGAGGTATATAAGAGATCGAGAATGATATTGTCAATTATTTGGGCTATTTCAGAGGTCCGTATATGATTCATGAGTAGTTCATGTTAATGTTAGGGGGGATGGTCACAAGAAATTGGAACGCTTCTTGACGCATACCTGGGAGAGAGGGATAGGTGTAGATTTATGGGGTAGTGGGGTATCGTGGGTGTAATGAATTAATAGTATGTGAATTTGAGGTGTTATTAATGATAGAAGTTGCTTGTTGTTGAATAATTTGATTGTATTGAGGGTAATGACGAGAAGAGGGGTGGGAACACTGTGATTGGGTGATGAGAGAGGTGGAGGGCTGTGATTGGCTGACAGTGCTTTTCGGCAATGTTGAGGGTGGAATTTCGTTTTTAGATGAAGTTTCAACTTCTGCTGGAGTGTTTTTGAGATTTAATGTTAGATCGGATGCGGGGTGAGATGGAGAATCCTCCTGTCTTAGTGACAAGTTGTTAGCTGGTTTATTGGCTGCGTTGGCACTATTCTGTATAGCCTTGACGATAGCCGGACAGTCCTTGAAATTGGCAATGCGGTTGCCCTAAAAGTTCTTCTTCGTGAAGTTTCTGGAAGGATTTAATCTCACCAGGTGTATTTGTAAGATATTCAGCTGTGCTGTGTGGGCCGGGACACTTAACACACTGAGGTGTCATATAGAAATTCTTTTGAGTGTGTCCTGTTCTCTGACATCGTTTGCATATTAGTGATCCAATGGGGTTTTGTGATTTCTCGAAGGCAATTTTCAGATCTATTAGAGTTGTTTCGTCATAGATTTTGCTGGCATTATCAGTTGCCTTAATGGTGACAAAAATAGAGGTATCTGTTTTCGTTCCTTTAGCTCAGTTTGCGGATCGTCAGGATTTGTAATACTGTATGTTTTGGACAATTGAGTAGTTTGATAAACAGCATATCCCATATCTGTGAGCGCTGTTGTGATGTCATCAGGGTTGGTGTCTGTTGGCAAATGCCCGACGATAACAGAGAAGGTACTCGGAGGTCCAGCTGACTGGGTGAAAAAATTGACTTTATCCTTTTTAAGGGCCTTTGTGGCGTGGTAGTAGTAATTTGTGTCATCAATATAATATCTAATAAGGTTTCACCTTATAATTCTTGCTGTGAATGACCCATGAATGTTTGCTTTTAGGAAACCTATTCTTTGGGCATAAGGGAGTGGATCTTCTGTAATGGTGATTGGTGGTGGCTTTCGAGTGTTGGATTGTGCTGGGTTAGGAGGAAATTGTTTTTCCCGGGCGCTATCTCCATGTGTTCTTCAAGAAGTTGCTTGAAGGAATTTGTTGTGTCGGTGGGATTAATTAGCGGACTGGCGGGTAATCGAGCAGTTTTCTTCGCTGGAAGATAGACGAATCCTTGGTCGTCCATGAGAGGGCGAGAGCTATTCGGTCGAGGAGAGCGGAGAGGACTGGGGGAACCTGGAGTATCAATAAGGGGGGCTGTAGAGTACGAAGTGAAGAAAGTGATTTTATCGTTGCTGTGACACGTAGTTTTTTGGGTTTGAAATTTAAGCCAGTTGATCAGTAATTTTCATCCGTTTGGTATGACTGGCTTTATAACCAAATTTAAAAGACGGAGATTTGGCAGAAATGGTCGATTTTTCGGATTTCCTGGATTCGAATTTAAGATAATTCTTATAATGTAGAACTTTCTGTTCCGCCTCAGTCAACTGAGCAGAGGGAGAGGGGTGACATCTCGTTACGTATTGTGCAAGGCTTTTCTATTGCTTTGAAAGAATGAAAGCAAACGGTAAGAACAAAGCTCATTGTTGGGTGTGAAGAGAGGGCCAATGTCCGAAGAATGAGACATGCCAGCAGTATGTATGAATGGTGTAACCAGATATCGAGAGAAAAGAAGAGTGGAGTAGTGTAGAGGCCTAACTACTCGCAAGCTCTAAGCGCCAGGGAGGGGACCAAGGGCCCGGAGGCCGGTCAATGCTGGCAAGGGGGGACGGGTCACACGCCCGAAGGTGGACCGGATCTTGAAAGGGGATGTGCACTTCAGGTGCAAATGTGTCTCAGGTTCAGTTGATGACTGGTGTCTCCACGACAAGACACAATTTACACCATACAGGCAGGGACAAACTTGCTCTAGTGTTCCCGAATTGTGGCCACCCGGGCAACCGAGGCGACCAATCAGAGTGAAGGCTGGAATACCGGTGAAGTCTTTGGGAGCGAGAGCTGTCTGCGATGTGCCATACTCTAGCGAGTCCAATCGAAGAATGTAGGCACTAACCTCTCGTCCGCTCCGACTTTTATAGTGTGGTCGTGCGGGTGGGGATGTGGGAGGAGCGTGGGGAATGCTAGTGCTGTTGTGCGGAGTTGGAGGGGAGACTACAGTACAGTATCGCGGTGAGTTCGTGAGTTACCGTAAACAAATGACTATTAGATCCTGCTAGACATAACATTGCGCTCTCGCGGCGACTTCGTGAGTTACTGTAAACAAATGACTATCAGATCCCGCTAGAGACATAACAGGGCACTCCCACGAGAGTCATGCGGCCACTTCGTGAGTTATTGTAAACAAATCTCGCTAGAAGCGCTCCGCGTGGCTAAGAAGGAAAGCAGAGGTTGGGCTGCCTAGCAGCTAGTTGCTAAGATGACCAACAGATCGCGCACTAGCAGTTAGTTTGCTGTTTTCCGCTACGTAGCGCATGCGAGCATGATGGCTGATACGCCCCTATCTAACCGCCAATATTGAACATATCTTATGAGTTTAGAACCTACGCAGTCTGTTGTTATCTTACCTCATCCATGCATTTAAAATCTAGACGTATTTGATAATGAACTGGAAAGTTCAGAATACTCCTCATACAATTTGTTGTGTTCTGAATTGAAAAGAACATTATGATCGTTGAGGGAGTGGTGCGTGACGTGATGAGGGGGAATGTGGAGCGCACTTCTTACAGTACACTCTGATGAGCGAATGTGGGGACAGACTTTACGGCTCACTCTTAAAGGCTAAGGTTAAAAAGTGGCTAGTGCTAATGCGTAGTGGTAGCATGCACGCGCAAAAATACATAGTCCACTCTACCAGTCAAGGAAGAAAGTTTATACAAAAATGACTAACACATCGGACAAGCAGATAGTTCTGCATCTTCTGTTAGGTTGCGTATGTGAGCAAGATGGTAGGCTTACCTTCCAATATACAACTGTTTAATGTTTTTAAACACATGCGTTCCCTGATGTTATGTTACCCTGCTAATAGGAGAAGAGTGGTGTGCGAGGGTGGGGGAATGCTTTGTGCGTAGAGGGGAACGGACAGCATGCACCCTGTACCAAGTAGTGGAAGTGGGCAAGATGGCGACACACTTGGCAATTTTGAATGCATGCAACCTGTATTTCGTGCTTAGGACATGCAT
This sequence comes from Anabrus simplex, assembly GCF_040414725.1. NCBI lineage: Eukaryota > Metazoa > Arthropoda > Insecta > Orthoptera > Tettigoniidae > Anabrus > Anabrus simplex. Next base: position 90,322,611 of record NC_090266.1, read on the forward strand.
TGTTGGTTGTTGTCTTACCTTGTTCCTAAACTTCAAATCTACATGTATTTTGTAACGAACAGCAAAGATTTGGTCAGACAACATACAATCTCTTGTGTTCTGAACAGAAAAGAACATTTACATATTTATCATTAGTGAATAAACCTCACCAGTTTGACACTTCTAAGAGGATTCAGTATTTGGGACACTTTCAAAGGGAGAGTATGTAGTTAGGTTAGCGTTTATAGTCAAGGTTAGGTTGACGCAAGTGTTAACCTGACCTATGAGTTACCTTACGTGTTCAAATCCTTCAAGGGGAGACAATAAAGTTCGCGTGGGAGGTTAGGTTAGCGTTTCTAGTAACAAAGTTAGGTTATAATGTCATAATAACATTCAGACCTCAACTACATGCAATCAAACTGATTACGCTTTTCTAAGAGTAGACGGTAAAGAGCCTGTGTTTGAGGTTAGGTAAACACACGTGTTAATCTTACTTCCATGTCATTTATCAGCCCGTCTAGCAGCAGAATTAGCTGAAGCCCACAATAATTAAATCTTTAAACTCATGCAAAAACAAGTATTTTGATTATTTTTAATCTAACATCGACAAATCTGTTATACTTACGTCATTTATAAGTCTTGGAACTGGAACATGAGCTTCAAACGTACGTATGAAAAAATACATTCCATACTATTTGCGGTAAAAACACACAATATAAGCTAAATGATCGAAAATTGCATTTTCATTGGAACCGGAATTTTGTCCCACAATAGATCTTTTCATGTACTGCGTGTTTGCATTGATACTCAGGCTAGCTAGGTGACACCTATTCAGAAACTCTAAAACTCTAGCAGCTAAGACTACACACACGTGCATTGAAGTATGCCAGACTCAACTAGACTCGTTATATACTGTAAACTGTTGTACTTACTGTAGTTTATTCCCTTCACCCCCTTTCACCTATCACAAGTAGTTAACTAAAGGTATGACTCGTGTCTATGAGGTTAAGCAAACAGGGTATAGGCTTACTTTTTAAAAATTGACACGCACGCTGCATAAGTGTCTCAACAACTCTAAAGATGCATGACAGTTAGAAAGATTCAACTCACGACTCAGCATATAACACGCATATACAAAAATTCCATCGTTCTAGAAGACATTATATATTAAACAACACATTTATGGATGCATAACACATAACAAATCCTAAATTCGCTACGAGCAGAAATACGTTTAATGATACACGGACTCCAATCACATTACAGTATTTTAAGCTCATTGTACTTACCATATGTTCAGTCCCCTGATAATAATAATAATAAAAATAATAATAATAATAATAATAATAATAATAATTTTCTTTCTTTCTTTCTTTCTTTATATTTAATCCGTTTACCCTCCAGGGTTAGTTTTCCCTCGGACTCAGCGAGGGATAGCACCTCTACCGCTTTAAGGGCAATGTCCTGGAGCGTGAGACTTTGCTTCAGGGATATGGGGCTTTGAAGAGGGATGGGAAATTTAGGAGGGATAGTCAAGGATGAGAGAAGGAAGCGGCCGTGTCTGCATGGAGAAGAAGTGGGAAACCGAAGAAAAGCACTTCGAGGATGGTCGAAGTAGGAATCGATCACGTTTCTACTCAGTTGACCGCCCGAGGATGAGTGGACAACGTTCCAGCCCTCGTACCACTTTTCAAATTTCGTATCAGAGCTGGGAAATTGTACTTACTGTATGTAAAGACCTATAATAATAATAATAATAATAATAATAATAATAATAATAATAATAATAATAATAATAATAATAATAATAATAATAATAATAATAATAATAATAATAATAATCTTTCTCAATCTGTTTACCCTCCAGGGTTGGTTCTTTCCCCTGCTACTTACCGAGGTATCGCACCTCTACCGCCTCCAGCGCAGTGTCCTGGTGCGTGTCAGGGAAGCAAATGGGGCGGATGACCAGCACCTAACCCATGCGGCCACACCTACTAAGCTGAATTGCGGCTTTTTAGGGGGATGGGAAGATGGGACGCGATAGTCATGGAAGAGGGAAGGAAGCGGTCGTGGCTGCATGGAGGAGAAGTGGGAAACCACGGAAAACTAGTTCGATGAAGGCTAAGTGGGGAATCGATCACATTTCTACTCAGTTAACCGCCCGGGGTTGATTGCACTCCATTCCAGACCTCGTACCAGTTTTCAAATTTTCGTGACAGAGCTGGGATTCGAACTCGGGCCACCACAGGGGGGGGGCAGTTAATCACAACAACCACTACACTACAGAGATGTGTAATAATAATAATAATAATAATAATAATAATAATAATAATAATAATAATAATAATAATAATAATAATGTTCTTCGCTACTTGTAGGGTCGCCGGTGCGACATGTGGATTTCCCTAGTACAGCGCGTTGTCTGAATATGAAGAGGAACGTTTTGGGACAAACACAAAGTCTCCGAGCCAGAAGATTTAATCAAACGAGATCAAAATCTCTAATATAGACAGGAATCGAACACGACATCTTCTGAAGTGAAAGCTTTATCACTGTAAATTTAGCGAAGGAGTTGAATAATAATAATGATAATAATAATGATTGTACCAGAGGTACAACCGCTCCGTGCATTTAAATTAAGGGCCTTTTAGAAGGCCATCTATAACATGAACAATGAAATTCATTTCGGAAGAAGTTTGAACATTCATCGACAGATGTCTCTACTATCAAATTATGTGCTCCCTCTGATGAGAGGATGGACAATTCATTTTCAAGAGAAATTTTGCAAACATTGCTCTCCTAAACTGTGTTGTTTGTAGACTGTTCTTGGTGTTCTAAGGTTATCTCTTGCTGCCAGCTTAAAATTGTAGCATTCGGAAATTTTGTACATTTATTTAAGTAACCAATCAGGGTTTGTTATATTTATTTGATTGTTCAATGGAAATTGGGGATGTGCCCAGGGCTTCGGCCCAGAGAATTCTGGAACCTTCCTCTCAGCTATACAAGCTGGGACCTTTCGGGCCATATTGTCTTCCGATCGTCCCAGTCCACAGTAGAGTGTGTGAGTAGGGGAGGCAGGGGAGGGTTTGCCTGGTCTATCTCCGGAAGGTCCACAAGCTCAAGGTAATAGCAGACATATTTTAATCATGTAATAGTCTCAGATAGTTAACTCGAGGGGAAGATTTCAAAATTATTCCTTAATGTATTCCGGCCATGTAAATTCTACATCTTGGTCACGAGGTGACTATGTTTTCGTAAAACGTAAATTTGTATTTTTCTTGTAATTTAAACTTTCTCTCCATCTAGTCACTTCCGTAGTACAGGCCTAGTCTCTGTAACTTCGGGCCATCAGCCCAAATAGGGTTTTAGGTATTTTTCAAGTGTATGACAGAGGAGTGCAAGAGTTCGCCTCCTAACATTTTGATTTTCGGCCGGTAACTTTAACCTCTTATTTTTTAACTAAGTCCCTGTAAGATGGGTACTTATAGTCCCTGATAAATTTAACTACTTTCCTATATAAATTCGACTGATAAGCAGATAAGATAGTAAATACTGTATAGTATTGGTAAAATATAGATTGTGCCTTTAAGAGGCCTGGAATTTGTAAATTTTTGAGAATAGTCTTCTAGAGAGAAAATGTGTGGAGAATAAACGCTCCTTCTACTCTCGTAAATATTGGAGCTCAATCTCCTTGCAGATTGAATTGTCTTGTATTGTATTTCTCCCAAATGATCATACAGTGATATGGGACACTGGGCTAAAATTAAAGGAATCATTTGGGAAGGAGAGAAGAGATTTGTACCTGTTAAGAAGGGTACAATGACCTCAGACCCTGTTTATTATACACTGGAAATAAGAAAATTTAAAAAATGTAGAATTGTAAACAGGAAAATCAAAGAGGGTAGAGAGAGTAGAGAAACTAGAAAAAAGCTAATGAGGAAACTGAATAGAGTGAAAAAGGAAGCAAAGAGAATTATATGAATGGCATACTGCGAGAGAATAAAGACCACAAAGAGAAATGGGAAAAACTGTATTCATATATCAGGAATCAAAAAGGAAAAGGAATCCAAATTCCTACAATGGTGGGAGAAGGGGGTGAACACTATTTAACAGATACTGAAAAACAAACCTATTAGCAGGGAATTCAGAGATTCAGTAGAAGATTGTCGGGAGTTGGAAAATGAAACAGAAGATAGAGGGGGAGAGACACAGAGTGAAACAAGAAGCTTCTCATTCACAAATGAAGATATTTTCAGAGAAATCCAACTGCTTCAGCAAGGAAAAGCAGCAGGAAGTGATCAAATTACTGGGGAGGTATTATAGACAATGGGGTGGTACATAGTGCCTTATTTAAAATTTCTCCTTGACTACGGTATGTCATAAATAATAGCGTAATACCAACGGAATGGAAGGAATCTATAATAATACCAATTTATAAAGGAAAGGGTGATAAAAGAAAACCAGAGAACTACAGATCAATCAGCCTGACCAGTATAGTTTTTAAAATACTGGAGAGTTTAATATCAAAGTACATCAGAGGGATATGTGATGATAAAAATTGGTTCATGAGGAGCCAGTATGGATTTAGAAAGAAATTTTCTTGTGAGGCACAACTGGTGGTATTTCAGCAGGACATATCAGATCAATTGGATTCAGGAGGTCAATTAGATTGCATAGCCATAGATCTTTCCAAAGCCTTTGATAGAGTGGAATATGGAATATATTAAAGAAATTGGAGGGAATAGGATTGGACGTAAGGGTTACACGTTGGATAAAAACATTTCTAAATTCAAGGGTTCAGAAAGTCAAAGTAAGAAATAATGTATCACAGGAGGAGAAAGTTTGGAAGGGAATTGCACAGGGTAGTATAATCGGTCCGTTACTTTTCTTAATATACGCAAATGATTTAGGGAACAATATAACATCTATATATATAAAGTAAGGGTTTTGTCTGTACATTGCTCAGAATTTGGAACAAATGGTATTTCTGTATCGTTCATGTCCACAGTAACAAGGAAACGCACTTTTTCCTTTTCCGTAATTTCTCTGTCTGTCTGTCTGTCTGTCTGTCTGTCTGTATGTACACGCATCACTTGAAAACGGCTGAAGAGAATTTAATGAAAATCGGTATGTAAAGTCGGGGGATGAGCCACTACAATCTAGGCTATAAATCATTTTATTCACACTGAGTGAAATGGTAGTTTAGGGGAAGGCCTAAAATTCAATTCTCAAATATTTATATTTTAAATGGTCCTGTCGATAAATACTACATAACTAAAGTTACATAGAATTAAATTTCCGATCATTTATGTTTTATACAATTTTACCGTACCGGCTATGATAACGCTGATATTCAAGAATTTCGATTTTTGTTGCTATGTCCAAATCAACGCCAAGCCACGAGAAAATGGGTGAACAGAATTTAATGAAAATCGGTATATAGAGTCGGGGAGGAAAGAACTGTAGTCTAAGTTATAAACAATTTTACTGAACCTGGTTGAAATGGTAGTTTAGGGGTAGGCGCCTAAAATTTAATTTTTAAATACCTTCGTTATTGCTCCTATAGAAAAGTAATACACAACAAAAGTTATAGAGAATACAATTTCCGATCATTTATATTTTATTCAGTTTTACCGTACCGACTGTGATAAGAGTAGTATTTCAGAGGCGGAAGAAAACTAAATGCGAAGGCCTACAATATGGAAAGCACATAACATTGATCAACAATAATATTACATTGACCATTGTTTGTTGTGATGTTCTTTGCCTCTTATCGTGCCCTCAACTCTGATAGATGGGATTACTGTTGCGTACCGAGTATAACAGCCTGACTCAATATTGGCGGGAAAGAGCTGGGGAGTTAAAACAATGTTTTGTTTAGTATGCCATTCCTCTGGTTCATACATTGTCTGATACTATAGGTACGTAACACACTGGTTCATCAGTATCCCAGCTATTCACTCCCTACTCTGACGCGCAGTTTTAGAATGAGCAGTGTGCAGATTTGGCAGAGGCTCACTTAGTAATAGTAGTATGACCTGGTCTAGAATTACAATTTAAGCCTATTTAAAATTACAGCACTACAATTCATTAATAATTCAAAATTCAACCCTGAAAAGAGACGTTACTTAAGAAAAGCGTCTTCCTCCTCACTTTTATTAAATTCTACATTAATTTTGTTCGAAATTAGCAGTGAAGAGGGGTTTTCTCCTCTGGCTCCGAGGAAAAATTTGCCTCCAAGTCAGATAGATTTTTCCGCCACCAGTGTAGTGAAATGAGATTTTCCGACTCATCGGTACTCTTAGGAAAGAGATTAGTAAATGGGCATAGATTTGTCCTCCTGGGACACCCCGCTATTCGACCATCCCCCTCCCCGAACGAAAAAAGACGAAGAGTGTTCACGGATCAAGGCTGTGTGGCTTGGCCATTCTAGCTCTGGAACTTTGGACTGTTAGATCGGCAGCGTAGTACTGTTCGTTAAAAGTGAGAAATGTGTTGTTTTTCATTTGATCGAGTATTTCATATTGCTTTTAATCGCGCCACTCCTACTGACGTCATTGTAATGACCTATGTTCATTTCACTTGGGAAAACCACTAAGGCAGTCTTTCTGAGAATCTATAAAGGGAGGCGGAGAGTGAGTGTCTGCCATTATAATGAAAACTCCCCAACCTGATTGTGACTGACGGTAGGCAAGCTGGCCTACCATTACAATGAAAATTCCCTAACCCAGTCTTCATATGAGAAAAGACGTTGGTGACTTGCTCGTCGTGCTTCTAGGGCAACTTTAAGAGCTATGCAACTCAATGCAATCTTGCTCACAACGTTTACACCACCTAACCTAGAATTCTGTATAAAATTTTGAATTCCGTAGCGAAGCACGGGTACATCAGCTAGTCAAAAATAAGATTGTATGCAGATGACATAATTGTTTATAGGGAAATAAATAACATTGAGGATTGTTCAGAATTACGGAGGGACCTTGAAAGTATCCAACAATGGGTTGAAGAAAATAATATGAAGGTTCATGGAGGCAAATCAACTGTTACAACTTTTACAAACAGGAGCTTTAAAACCGAATTTGAATATACTTTGGATGAGGTAGTTATCCCAAAAGATGGCAAGTGCAAATACTTAGGTGTGAGATTTGAAAGTAATTTGCACTGGAAGGGTCATGTTGATGACATTGTTGGGAAAGCATACAGATCGTTACATGTCATAATGAGGCTACTTAAAGGATGCAATAAAGAATTAAAAGAAAAAAGTTACTTAAGTATGGTTCGTCCATTATTGGAAAACAGCGTTAGGGATCCTCACCAAGAATTCCTAATAAAAGAAATATGTAGTGTGCAGAGGAAAGCAGCAATATTTGTAACAGGGGATTTCAGGAGAAAGAGTAGTGTATCAGAAATGTTAAAGGAACTTGGGTGGGAAACGTTAAGTAAGAGAAGGGATAAAACTAGACTTATAGGATTATATAGAGCCTATACAAGAGAAGAAGCATGGGGAGATATCTGTGAGAGGCTTCAGTTGGAAAATAATTATATCGGTAGGACGGACCACAAATATAAAATTAGAAGGAATTTTAGAAGAAGCGACTGGGGTAAATTTTCATTCATTGGGAAGGGTGTGAAGGAGTGGAACAGTTTACCAGGGGTAGTGTTTGATCCTTTTCCAAAATCTGTACAGATATTCAAGAAGAGAATAAACAGCAACAGAGAAAATAAATGAAGCGTTAGAGGGCATTCGACCAGTGCAGGTTATTGTAAATAAAAAATGTTTGTGAATAAATTAATTCCATCCCCTGGTCTAAGGAGTTTGGACAGCCAAAGTAGGGGACTGACTGTGGGCGTGAAGTACAGTGGGGACTTCGAGGGCCCTGGGACCGCTACGGTAGCTGTGAAGGCCCTTCAGGAATTATGAAAAGTGGTGGCAAAAGGGGCTCTGGATAAGACGCAGCAGGTTGTTATGCTACTTAGGTTCCAGAATGGTTAAAAAGAAAAATGTAAATAAATGCAATGTAAACATTAATCTTATACCAGTTGTATAGTATCATTTGATGTAATTCTACATACCGTATATCAGTTGACTATATTTGTAAGTAGTACAGGATATATTATAAGTAGAATTTTTTAAACAATATAAATTTATTAAGGATGAGCTGTGTGTTTAATAGAAAAAATTTTAGCATAAATTGTATAATATTTTATTATAGGAAAATTTTCTTCTCCTGTTAATTTAATATTTAGTGCCTGACATTAATGTATTTTAGTGTACCATTTGCCACCGAGGTAGACACATCATTTGCAAATAAAGAGATTTTGATTTGATTTGAATAATCATATTTACAGTAACAAAGGCTGTTTCTTTTATTAGGAATTCTTGGTGAGGATCCCTAACGCTGTTTTCCAATAATGGACGAACCATACTTAAGTAACTTTTTCTTTTAATTCTTTATTGCATCCTTTAAGTAGCCTCATTATGACATGTAACGATCTGTATGCTTTCCCAACAATGTCATCAACATGACCCTTCCAGTGCAAATTACTTTCAAATCCCACACCTAAGTATTTGCACTTGCCATCTTTTGGGATAACTACCTCATCCAAAGTATATTCAAATTCGGTTTTAAAGCTCCTGTTTGTAAAAGTTGTAACAGTTGATTTGCCTCCATGAACCTTCATATTATTTTCTTCAACCCATTGTTGGATACTTTCAAGGTCCCTCCGTAATTCTGAACAATCCTCAATGTTATTTATTTCCCTATAAACAATTATGTCATCTGCATACAATCTTATTTTTGACTAGCTGATGTACCCGTGCTTCGCTACGGAATTCAAAATTTTATACAGAATTCTAGGTTAGGTGGTGTAAACGTTGTGAGCAAGATTGCATTGAGTTGCATAGCTCTTAAAGTTGCCCTAGAAGCACGACGAGCAAGTCACCAACGTCTTTTCTCATATGAAGACTGGGTTAGGGAATTTTCATTGTAATGGTAGGCCAGCTTGCCTACCGTCAGTCACAATCAGGTTGGGGAATTTTCATTATAATGGCAGACACTCACTCTCCGCCTCCCTGTATAGATTCTCAGAAAGACTGCCTTAGTGGTTTTCCCAAGTGAAATGAACATAGGTCATTACAGTGACGTCAGTAGGAGTGGCGCGATTAAAAGCAATATGAAATACTCGATCAAATGAAAAACAACACATTTCTCACTTTTAACGAACAGTACTACGCTGCCGATCTAACAGTCCAAAGTTCCAGAGCTAGAATGGCCAAGCCGCACAGCCTTGATCCGTGAACACTCTTCGTCTTTTTTCGTTCAGGGAGGGGGATGGTCGAATAGCGGGGTGTCCCAGGAGGACAAATCTATGCCCATTTACTAATCTCTTTCCTAAGAGTACCGATGTACATGCTATAAGAAATAAGGAGAAATATACAATGTAGTAAAGAAGCACAGATAAAAGAACGACGATACATAAGTTAATATTCAAGAGCTAAGCATTCTTCAACAGAATAAAAACAATGGTTAGAAACAAATTTCAATCATTCTTTCTGAAATTTTGAAAATGGTTTTATATGCTTAATGAAGTTTGACAATTTATTAAACAAATGTGCTCCTGCATAAGTCAAACTTGATTCATAAAGCTTAGTTTTGTGTGGTTCTAATTACAGACTTTGTCTATTTCTAGTATTATACCTATGTACATACGAGTTTATTGTGAAACTGATTACATTCCCTACCATATACAAGTGTTTGGAAGATATAAAGGCTAGACAATGGTAAAATAGAATAAAGTTAAAAATATTCCTTCCGGCTTGTCCTCCTGCCGACACCGGCCATTCCTCTAATTATTTTCTTTTGTAACATAAAGATGACTTCTCTGTATCATGAATTCCCCCGGTAAATGATTCCATAGGTTAGCATTAGACGGACATATGCATAATAAATTATTCGACAAGCCTCAAAATTAAAACTATTTTTCAAAGATATTATCATGAAATAAATTCTCCTAAGTTTTCCGCTATAAACTCTGTATATTCTTCCGAGGTTAATGATTCATCCATCCAAAAACCAAGAAGCTTTGCTGATGATGAGTACTGAAGTATGGTCTCTCCAAATGATATTGGACAAATTTCTGTATTTAGATTAATCTTATGGTGAAATCTATTCACAGAAGTTTCCTGTTTAAGATTAATTTATTATCTTCAAGCCAACTCAGGATATTACTCACTATATTGCCTGTCTTTAATTCTAACACTTCAGAATGTAACGGTTCAAATCCCGTTACAAGATGATATCTGTATTTTTATTATTTTATTATTTTATCTGTATTATTATTATTACTATTATTATTATTACTATTATTATGTCAGTATTATTATTATTATTACTATTTTATCTGTGATATTGTTACTATTATTGTAATTATCAGTCTTATTCAATTCAGTTTTGTAATGCTTGTTGCTTGCAGGATTGTACTTAGATGTATGCATGTATACGTATGTGTAGAATAACATTCAATACATGTACAGTGAGAATTGTTATATATCAGATGGTGGATATGGCATCGGTACATTGTGCAATATTGCTGGCATTTCTGCCAAGTCATCGCGACGTCATGGCTATGTCATCGTATTTAGTTAGCACTGAGCTGACTTTCTTTGAGAAACACAGCGAGCCGGCGGCGGTTTCACAACTGTATGTAATATTTGAGGCGTTGTGGGAGTATGTCATTGTTATTTCTGGAGATTACGTAGCTGTGTCAACCAACGTCTATAAAAGGTGGATGCATTTTGTAGCGTCAGTCATTAGTTAAACGGAAGCTGAACAGTGAAGTAGTCTACTAGATGAAGAGGCCTCAGTCGGTCAGTCAACGAGTGTGAACGAGAGATGGAGAAGACTCAGTGAGCCATTAATCATTGGTCATTGAGAGAGTGAGGCCAAAGTTAGCTGGTCGCTCACTTAGTTGAAGACACGGACGCAAGGGCTTACCATGGAGTCAGAGAGGGATACCATATTGACTTACAAAGAAGTCAGATGATATGGAGAAGAAGCAGTCACAAGGATGTATCACCAAGTTAGGCGTGACACATCTACAGTAAACACCAGATCAAAGGATTACGTCGTAATTACACTCAAAGTGTTGAAGGTACAGTCAAGTGAATCAGTGAGGGAAATATTTCGTATAAATTGTTAAATGTCCGGTCAAGAAGAATTCAAATTCATGCCTAGTTTCTTTCAGTTGCAATGTCATAATTTCATATTCTCATCTGTTTTATCGCAACAAGACTCACTATTTTTTGATATATTATTTAAAGAATATATATTGTTCTATGAAACGAATTCATAGTTTTATTTCATTGACAGTAAATTATCTTAACCTCAAAATTAATGGTGAAACCGAACGCCAATTTCCTTTTCCCAGAACTTATATGGTATGTTGTCAAAAGTAAGCTTATTACCCCACACCCTAGAGATAGGCAAGAGTCTCATTCTATTATTGCTGCACTGAGTGGCAGCTGGCGCCCTTCAAATAACGTATGTGTAAGTAAGCAGGTAACACGTAAGTGTGAGTATATGATCCGACGAGTGTGTATTTTATTTAATGAATATTAATTTTCAGATATTTCATAATTTCCATTTTAAATGCAAATATTTCATATTTTCCATATTAAATTCAGATTTATATGTTTCAAACGTTAGTCAGAGATTTAGGAAAGTCTCAAGAACTTTCATCAGCTACAAAAACAGTAAAATCATCTGCAAGCAAAGTTAATTGCACTCCATGCATATCATCGACAATTTGGACTATATGATTGATAAATAATAAAAATAATCATGGTCCTAAAACGGACCCCTGTGGAACACCATGACTATGTTTCTGGCACAGGAATACACATTCTTAATTTCATTTTTGCTCAAATCAGTATCGGTACATGATATTTCAACGATCTGTTTTCTATCACCTAAAATGATTTGAACCAGCTATAGGCAAGCAAGCTGTGGTCAATTATATCAAGAGCTTTTCTTAAGTCGAAGAAAATACCTAAACATGCGCCCTTCCCATCTATAGTGCCATATATCCGTTCGATAAAGTTAATGAATACTGTGGTATTTGATCTATTTTTACGAAAGCCATTTTGGCAACCAGCTAATATATTATGCTTCTCCAGGTATGATAATAGTCTACTGTACATAATTCTTTCCAGTATTTTGGAGAATACAGACGGGAGGCAGCCAGGTCTATAGTTACCAGCATCTTATCCACTACCATTTTTATGTATCGGAACAACATAATTTACCTTGAATTTTTCTGGAAATTTACCAGTGGTTAGTGACAAATTGATCAAATAACAGATAGGCTTGATTATGTATTGGTAACAGCATTAATTAAGGTAGTTTGAATAACCACCTAAACCAGAAGACTTCTTTTTACCCCTCTGTTTTATTATCTTTTCTATATATTGTTCAGTCGCAGGAGTAAAAAGCTCGGATGATACATTCCTATGAACAGTATTCATGTTTGAACATATCATTGACATCTGAACATTTTCCCGTTAAACTCAAAACTTCTTCTACCGGGCGAGTTGGCCGTGCGGTTAGGAGCTCGTATCCGGGAGATAGTGGGTTCAAACCCCACTGTCGGCACCCCTGGAGATAGTTTTCCGTGGTTTCCCATTTTCATACCAGGCAAATGCTGGGGATGAACCTTAATTAAGGCCACAGTCGCCTTCTTCCCATTCCTAGGCCTTTCCTGTCCCATCGTCGCCATAAGACCTGTCTGTGTCGGTGCGACGTAAAGCAAATAGCAAAAAAAAAGATCTTCTAGAAAACAGTTACTAAAGATTTCTGCAACTTCTTCTGGATCACTGACTTCCTTCCCCGCATTTGTAAGAGTAATATTTTGGTTGTTGTAACTAGAGTACCTTTTTCTCTTTTTATAATGTTCCACATACATTTAGACCAGTTTTTAGAATTTTTAGCTCATTCTCGTTATGCAATCTTTTGGTAGCCTTCAAAACTTCTCGATATATGTTCTTATATTTTTCATAATAATCCTTCAATTCAGATGAGGTGTTACTCGCTTTCACCCATATTCTTAAACATTTTAATCTTCTACTTGAATTTCTAATTCCTGTTGTAATTTCTAATTCCCATAATTCTTTACAGTTAACCTTTTGACTGGGATTGCCACTTGATAATAGTAGTTGAACAAACCCAAAAACTCACTAAATGCCTCAATAGTTGAGTTATTTCTATACACAATTTCCAAAGTTTCCTTGGCCAATAACTGGTTTAAGTATGAAATATTTTCCCTGTTACTCATTCTTGATTCCCTGTATATTGCATTGTCATGTTTTAAATTACGGTTTCCTATTATCCTAAAATTTAGATGCACAATTTGTACAAAATGATCTGAAAATCCTGTATCATAAACTTCTATTTTATAATTCCACATTTCCTCATTCAATACAACCAGATCTACTGTAGACTTGGTATCCCCAGATATTATATTTGGTTGATTTACAACTGCCTTTAGACCATACATGGAAATCAACATTGCTAGCTATTGCTTATCTTGCCTAGCATTATTCTCTTAAAAATCTACGTTAAAATCGCCCATGATTATTACATTCTTGTTCTTATTCTCTATGGCATCTAAAATAATTTCAATATTATTATAAAATGTTTCAACATTACTAGGAGGATTTCTATAAATGCATATAAGTATTAATTTATAATCTACTACTTCAACAAAGCTAGTCTCGAAATGCTCCTCTACATTCAGATATTCACATTTATCCAAATACTTACATCTGATATTATTATTCATATATATATATAGATATATACATGAACCTCCACACTTAATTTTCCTTTCACAAAATTTACTTGCAATACAAAGTTTGAAATCTCATCCTCTACCAACCAATACTCAGTTAAACATAAAACATCATACTCTTGTAGGATATCTGCCAACAGAACCTCCATACTTAGAATTTCATTTCTTGAAGATTGACCATTCTGATGGAAAAAATTTAGCTCTCCCATTAGATTATTACTATTGTTACCTTTTACTTTTTAAAAAATCCTGCTGTAGTAATACTGGTCGTTTCCTTGTTCTACTTGACGTTCTTATTTCTGGTTGATTAGCTTGCCCTCCTTCGGTTCATCTTGAGGGAGTTCCAACATTCAGCTTCTTCGGTAACTTCTTCGTTCAGCCAAGTGACTCCTAGTGACGAGCTCAATGGTTTTCTCACGAGTTTTCTGTGAGTACTCGCTGCTTTCTGGTATTGCTCTCTCTGATGACTGAGGTAGAATCCCATTAATCCCTTTCATTGATTTTCTTCTCCTGGGCATCCTTCTTTAGTGGTAGCACTCGCCTCTACTACTTCCCCAACTCTTCGTACAGTCATTACCTGCAAATATTCTGTATCTTTCTCATCTTTATCAAACAGCAATGGTATGACATTGTTCATGATATTTTTTCCTGGGGTGTCTCTTATTTTTCCTTACAATATTTTATAACTTAGCTGCTTTTTTCTCTTCTGTTAAGATGCATGCCATGAATTGTGGAATATCCTCGGTCCATATAGCCCACATCAATTATTTCTGTATTTTGAAAGCATTTGACAAACTTCTGTAGTCGCCTGTTTGTATCATCAACTAACTTATTGTAATTGTTATAGCGTCCGCCATGCCAACTTGCTAATGACCGTATCGGCCTCACTCCCACTTACGCTCGAGCGCGCCAATCACGAGCAGCACTTAAGTACTGGGCGGGCACTTCCCTCTTCTGTCCGTGGTCGCGCCGCATGGGACGACGGAAATTACTCGACTATTAAATTGGAGTCTTCCATCACGCGAGCTTCCTGGATTCATGGAGAATCCGGACTGTTCTAGAAGTGCTGGTGCATGTTTATAAGAGCAGTTAGTTGCCTGCAGTCAGTTAAGGAGAGTTAGTGAGTGAGTGAGAGAGAGATTGAGTTCGCTGGTGTGAGTTAGGGAAGAGCGCAGTCAGTGATAGCCTGGGCTGAGATGTCAGCCTCATGAAGTATCAGCCTGTTGGAGCCGAGGACTCGTTCCTGTTTCCCTGGTGTCGTGTGTGTGAGTCCCTTGAGACCGGCTGCTGGAGAAGTACCTTGGGTGTTCTGGAGCAGCGCGAAGGTAACACTGGGTGCCGACGCGGGCAGACTGCGAACGGGGTTCGACGGATTGAGTGAACTGCGGATACTATCACGAACTGCGTGTCTGACGTGTAGGCTGTGGACCGTCACAGCGCTAACGAGTGTAACTGAGTGGCTGAGTGAGTGTAGTATAAATAATCGACGACTCTGTATGTGTATAATGAATGAATGAATGAATACTGATATGCATTTAGGGCAGTCGCCCAGGTGGTAGATTCCCTATCTGTTGCTTTCCTAGCCTTTTTCTAAATGATTTCAAAGAAATTGGAAATTTATTGAACGTCTCCCTTGGTAAGTTATTCCAATACCTAACTCCCCTTCCTATAAATGAATATTTGCCCCAGTTTGTCCTCTTGAATTCCAATTTTATCTTCATATTGTGATCTTTCCTACTTTTATAAACGACACTCAAACTTATTCGTCTACTAATGTCATTCCACGCCATCTCTCCGCTGACAGCTCGGAACATACCACTTAGTCGAGCAGCTCATCTTCTTTCTCTCAATTCTTCCCTACCCAAACGTTGCAACATTTTTGTAACGCTACTCTTTTGTCGGAAATCACCCAGAACAAATCGAGCTGCTTTTCTTTGGATTTTTTCCAGTTCTTGAATCAGGTAATCCTGGTGAGGGTCCCATACACTGGAACCATACTCTAGTTGGGGTCTTACCAGAGACTTATATGCCCTCTCCTTTACATCCTTACTACAACCCCTAAACACCCTCATATCCATGTGCAGAGATCTGTACCCTTTATTTACAATCCCATTTATGTGATTACCCCAATGAACACCCAGATACCTACAATGATCCCCAAAAGGAACATTCACCCTATCAACGCAGTAATTAAAACTGAGAGGACTTTTCCTATTTGTGAAACTCACAACCTGACTTTTAACCCCGTTTATCAACATACCATTGTCTGCTGTCCAGCTCACAACATTTTCGAGGTCATGTTGTAGTTGCTCACAATTTTGTAACTTATTTATCACTCTATAGAGAATAACATCATCCGCAAAAGGCCTTACCTTCGATTCCATTCCTTTACATATATCATTTATATATATAAGAAAACATAAAGGTCCGATAATACTGCCTTGAGGAATTCCCCTCTTAATTATTACAGGGTCAGATAAAGCTTCACCTACTCTAATTCTCTGAGATCTAATATAGCAACCCATTCAGTCATTCTTTTGTCTAGTCCAATTGCACTCATTTTTGCCAGTAGTCTCCCATGATCCACCCTATCAAATGCTTTAGACAGGTCAATCGCGATACAGTCCATTCGACCTCCAGAATCCAAGATATCTGCTATATCTTGCTGGAATCCTACAAGTTGAGCTTCAGTGGAATAACCTTTCCTAAAACTGAATTGCCTTCTATCGAACCAGTTATTCATTTCACAAACATGTCTAATATAATCAGAAAGAATGCCTTCCCAAAGCTTACATACAATGCATGTCAAACTTACTGGCCTGTAATTTTCAGCTTTATGTCTATCACCCTTTCCTTTATACACAGGGGCTACTATAGCAACTCTCCATTCACCTGGTATAGCTCCTCCGACCAAACAATAATCAAATAAGTACTTCAGATATGGTACTATATCCCAACCCATTGTCTTTAGTATATCCCCAGAAATCTGATCAATTCCAGCCGCTTTTCTAGTTTTCAACTTTTGTATCTTACTGTAAATGTAATTGTTATCATATGTAAATTTTATTACTTCTTCGACCTTTGTCTCCTCCTCTATCTCGACATTATCCTTGTAACCAACAATCTTTACATACTGCTGACAATACGTCTGCCTTTTAAAGATCCTCACATACACACTCCCCCTGTTCATTAATTATTCCTGGAATGTCCTTCTTGGAACCTGTTTCTGCCTTAAAATACCTATACATACCCTTCCATTTTTCACTAAAATTTGTATGACTGCCATTTATGCTTGCCATCATGTTATCCTTAGCTGCCTTCTTTGCTAGATTCAATTTTCTAGTAAGTTCCTTCAATTTCTCCTTACTTCCACAGCCTTTTCTAACTCAATTTTTTACCAGTCTGCACCTCCTTCTTAGTCTCTTTATTTCTCTATTATAATAAGGTGGGTCTTTACTACTTACCACCCTTAAAGGTACAAACCTGCTTTCGCATTCCTCAACAATTTCTTTAAACCCATCCCAGAGACTGTTTACATTTTTATATACCGTTTTCCACCGATCATAGTTACTTTTTAGAAACTGCCTCATGCCTGCTTTATCAGCCATATGGTACTGCCTAATAGTCCTACGTTTAAGACCTTCCTTTCTATCGCATTTATTTTTAACTACCACAAAAACAGCTTCATGATCACTAATACCATCTATTACTTCAGTTTCCCTATAGAGCTCATCTGGTTTTATCAGCACCACGTCCAGGATATTTCTCCCTCTGGTTGGTTCCATCACTTTCTGAATCAGCTGTCCTTCCCATATTAACTTATTTGCCATTTTTGGTCTGCTTCCTGTCGTTCGCATTTCCTTCCCAATTGACATCTGGTAAATTCAGATCTCCCGCTACAATCACATTTCATCCATGTCGTTTCCCACATAGCTGACTATCCTATCAAATAATTCCAAATTCGCGTCAGTGCTACCCTTTTCCGATCTGTACACTCCAAATATATCAAGTTGCCTATTATCTTTAGAAATGAGCTTTGCACCTAGAATTTCATGTGTCTCATCTTTAACTTTTTCGTAGCTTACAAATTCTTCTTTCACCAGAATGAATAATTGCCCACCCTCCATTCCTATCCTATCTCTACGATACACACTCCAGTGCCGTGAGAAAATTTCTGCGTCCATTATATCATTTCTCAGCCATGATTCAACTCCTATTACAATATCTGGTAAATATATATCTATTAAATTACTTAATTCTATTCCTTTCTTTACAATACTTCTACAGTTCAACACTAACAATTTTATGTCATCCCTACTTGATTTCTTGTTCCCTGTTCCCTTATCACCGCTCCCTAGGCCATCCCGTTTCCCTGAATGTACCTCCCTATTACCCTTCCAAACATATTTCCTAACTTATACGTACCACTGCGGTTTAAATGAAGGCCATCTGAGCGCAGATCCCTATCTCCTACCCACCCATTAGGATCTAGAAATTTCACTCGCAGTTTCCCACATACCCACTCCATAGTCTCATTTAAATCCCCAATCACCCTCCAGTCAGTATCCCTCCTACACAGTATTCCAAAAACCACGTAGTCGTTCTCATTAAGTGTTCCCAACTATTCCTTATCTGACGTAAGAACCTCTTTGAACAGAGCACCTAGCTTGACAAAACCTTCAGTCCCCGGTAGCATATCACCAAGCTCGACAACACTGCTCCGACCATGGCTATGCACGTACTATCACTGTAGGTGGAACATGAGAAACTAAGAGAGAGAGCGCGAACCGTGTAAGTGTGCTTCTGTAACTTGTAAGCTCGGCAATCGTGTGTGTGTGTGTGTGTAAAAGGGTAATTGTAGTGCTTAGATAATAAATCTTAGAAATAGGACGCTACCAGGTTGTGTACTCAATTATTGACTTATTTACCACGCCAACACGGTACATTATTTACACAAGACCATTCAATTACATCATGTCAATGTGATATATTGTATTGCATAATATTACATTGGTGGTCTTTAATTTACGAAGTGTTTTCTTCACCCCAGAAATCACATTTGATGCTTCATTTCTAGCAATATATTTCGTCCATGCCCTAATAACCACGTAGTCATTCTCATTAAGTGATCCCAACTCTTCCTTATCTGACGTAAGCACCTCTTTGAACAGAGCAGCTAGCTTGACAAAACCTTCAGTCCCCGGTAGCATATCACCAAGCTCGACAACAATGCTTCGACCATGTCTATCCACGTACACAACTACCTTACATTCTTTCTTTCTCAACCCCAGTGCGAGCTTCCTTTTATACATTCTTCTTCACTAGAGGTAATTAATTCAAGGAAGTCTAACTTATTCCTTAGTTTAATGCTCAGGCCTACGCCCCGATAATGATTCGCTTTAGGCCTACTGTTGCAACTCCTCGTAATTACCTCCGACCATGTCTCAGTTTGCACTTCAGTCACACCATTTAAACTAAGTCTATCATGATTAATATTTTCAATGCCCTCCCTTAACATTCGAATAAATTCATCCCTTCAGACCAGTTCGGAAAATAAATTAACACAGTCAACACACTTTCCTGCTTCCGCATGCACGATGCGTGCGTCACATACACAAACACTTCGCGAATTATTATCCCTTTGGCCTATGTCACTGCTGTTTCTCTGATCCACACTTCCACTGGTATTTGACACCTTCTTATCGCCATTAAATTCTATACACCCACTACTGTACTTTTCATTCAACTATCACATTTCTGAAAATTCTCAACAGCTTGAGGAGCAACACGACCGGCAGGTGCCATCTTACTATACTATATATTGAAGGAAGCCGTGGTGCTCTTGTTAAAATTGTAACTGGGGAGCTTCAAGCTCAAGTAGTTAAATCATGTTCTGTAATTGTTCTGGGAGTTTCTAACGTTGTTTCTCGAGCTCAGGAGCTGAACTTTTGTGCCTGATTATTTGTTACTGCTTAGCATAGTTTAAAATTTGAAGAAAAAGAAAAGAAAGAAATAAAAAATATTTTAATGTTTATAGTTAAAATTATATCCTTTCTCTATCTACCCATTCATGCCCGCACATTCTTTCACATCCGCGTTTCACAGAATCCCCGGAAGAAGTGGTAGCAGGGCGTGATTGAATGGGCCTGGATAAAGCCTCTTTTGACGGCTATTTATAGAATTCGAAGCCGAACTCTAAATATCATTTCGTTTCTGGAATATTCTAAATATTTTTAGATTCCCAATCACTATGTCTGGTCCTAGGGAAGTACGTGCACCATGTTATCTGCGCAAGGATGAATTAATTTTGTGAACTATTAATTAGAAATGTCCTGTCTGGTGGCAAGGTTGCTATAGATCCTGCTGAACGTAAAGAATCTTTAGAGCTTCCCACCTGTATTCCAGTATTTGTGGAGGAGGAAATTGATGAGACTCTGTCCACCATCATTGACAATACCACTGAGCTAGCGTCTGTTTTAAGTTTTTTGAAGTAGGTGAACCTTCTACAAATCAGCTCAAGCGGGTTCAAGCTAGATTGCTCCATTTTTACAATATGGCTAGGTAATTCTTGTCTCTGAAACAGAAGGACGACCGTGCTAAGGAAGCTATTAATCTAGCTGAACATATTTCCGACATCTCAAAGAATGTTAATCAATGGTTGTCAGGAGCCGCTAGTGCTAAGAGTGACTATATTCCAACAGTAAAGTTAACAACGGAAGAGGACGCTAGTGAAGCTGCAGAAAGTAGGAAATCGGTTGTCTCACAACAAATTTCTGCCCCATCTGCACAAGTGGCTGATAATTCAAAACAATTTACACCCTTCTTTATCCGTAACGCAGGTTTTGAACGCCCTTGACCTATAATGCCGTCACCTAATATTTCACCAGGTTTCAGTAGCTCGCAGCACCCCTTAGCGATCTTGCATAAAGGCATCTCAAAATTTTCTGTAAATTCAACTGACGATGTGATAATCTTATTAGGGTTTCTGGTAGAGTTCCAGGATCATGCTTTAGTGTTTTCTCTGTCTCATTCCAAAATTCTCCGTATCATTTATCCGTACTCAGTTGGCATCCTCTCTGATAAAATTGTAAAGGCAATAGTTGATAGATGATGCACAGAAGACTTCCATGCCAATCTGTTAGCCAATTTCATTCCAGCAAGAGCAATGTCATCCTTGATTAAAAAAGTATTATTTCGAGTCCAAAAGCTGGATGAGAATATCCCTGATTTCAAACAAGCCATAAAGTTCTATACAAGGGTATTCGCCCTTCATTTCTAAGAAAGTCAAATGGTACAAACCATCGTCGAAGGGATATCTGCATCCTGAAAGTCGTATTGTTGATTAGCTTCTCAACCTCAAACCTTCTGTGAATTTGAGGCTATGGCAGTGTCAGCAGAGGGAGTGAGGTATTCTGACACCTTACGAATCGCTAGGGAGCCTCCTCCGTCATCTAACAGTTCTCGGCCACCACCTCACCGAATCTTCCATCCATGCAAGTGTTATGCGGGCGGATTGGCAGAACATCTTCGCAATAAGTGTCCCTTTGTAAAATCTAGTGGAAGTAGGAATGGAGCAGGGTTATCCCAGGGTTGTTTTAAGTGCGGTTCCTTCTTCCATCTCGCCAAAAATTGTGTGTCACCTAACAGCACACCTTCCTGTTCTACTTCTGGTGCTGCCTCCACTAACTTAGGCGATAGGAAGTGGCTAGTGCAGACAGCTGAGTCACCAAGTTCAGTTTCACGAGGCTCAGCGTAGGTTAAGTCACGCACCGAACTAGCAGAAAAAGAAACTCCCTTAAATTTTTCTTTCGAAGGCCCAAGGGAATGCCTTAAAACAGCCTCTGAGACCCAAGGATTTTTGCCCTTTCTCTATATTGAAATAAATAATGAACCCGTCACTGCTCTATTACACTCTGGATGTGTGAGCTCTATTATCTCTGGGGAATGGTATTCTAAATTGAAAGTTTATTGTAAATTCCTTATTACTGATTTTCTTCTGTCAAATGTGTTTCGGCAAATTCTTCACCCTTCGAAATTTTAGGCTTCATTCATGCTAAAGTGCAAATTTCTAAATTTACTTGGAAAGTGAAGTTGTTCGTGGCTAAACAGTTCTCTTGCCCTGTAATATTGGTGGCCGATTTCTTGTCGCATTCTGGTCTTATGCTCGATCTTCGTAGCAAGTCTTGCACATTCAAATTTAATAGTAACTTAAATATTCCTCTTTTAAAATGTGGTTCTGATTCATCTTCATCTATTTCGCCTACCCAGAGTCAGATGTCGTAACACCTTGGACATACACCTGAGGACCAGGCTGAAAGTATTCGAAAGTTATGTCAGTCTTTTCCCGATGTATTTTCGGAAACCATTGGTGTTACTGATCTAATTGAGTACAAAATCAAAGTGACTGATTCGATCCCGGTAAGGTTTCATCCATACAGGCTATATCTCCATCCAAGGTAAAGGCCCTTAAGGAGCTTATCCAAAAATATTGAAGGAGGTCATTATTCGACCTTCAAAGTCGGTATTCATCGCCTATTTTCCAGTACAGAAACTCCAAGGTGGTTTCAAGCCTGTCATTGATTACAGGGCTTTAAACCGTAAGGTCGTATTACACTCAGTACCCCTTACTGATTTCATTCATGTTTTCATGGTTTCGTAAGGCTAAGTTATTCACCATCCTAGATCTTAACTGAGCGTACAATCAGATTACTCTGGCGGAAGAATTAAAAAACCTGACGGCATTAGCTACAGATTGAAACTTGTACGAATACAATCGTGTGCCTTTCGAGCTCACCACGGGTGCGGCCGTCCTTACTAGAATACTGGATAGGGTCTTCTCCGACATCAATTTCGAATATCTTTACCATTACCTTGACGATGTCGTGGTGTTTTCTGAAACTCTTGAAGAACACTTGGATCATCTTAAGGAAGTCCTAAATCGCCTTTGTAAGGCTTGGTTGACAGTTACATTATCTAAGGTAGATTTTGCTAAATCTTCGATGTCTTTCTTAGGGCATATTGTGTCACCCGATGCAGTTTCTATCGGCCATTCTAGAACGCAGGCATTCGTGAATTTATGCCTCCTAAAGATGTTAAAGGAATCGCTGGATTCATTGGCATGATGAATTTCTTCAGGAAATTGTTCCCAACTTCACTAATAGGGCGGCGCCCCTAAACTTACTTCGTAGGAAATGTGTCAAGTTCAAATGGAGGCCATCGCAGCAAGCTGCGTTCGAAGACATTAAGTTAGCTCCCTTTAGCGCCCGAGTCTTATCTATGCAAGAATTCTCTAAGAAATTCATCGTTCAAACCGACGCCTCATCATCTGCAGTTGCTGCGGCCCTTCTTCAAGAGACCGAACTCGGGAGGCGACCTATCGCCTATGCATCTAGAACCTTATCAGCTCAAGAAGCCAAGAACTCCATCTGTGAATTAGAAATACTTGCAGTCCTGTTTACCTTGGAGAAGTTCCGCATGTATCTGGAAGATGTCAAATTTGAGTTAGAAAACGACAATCAGGCCCTAAGTTAGGTTTTCTTGTTAGTGGATTTACGTCGCACCGACACAGATAGGCCTTATGGCGACGATGGGATAGGAAAGGTATAAGAGTTGGAAGGAAGCAGCCGTGGCCTTAATTAAGGTTCAGCCCCAGCATTTGCCTGGTGTGAAAATGGGAAACAACGGAAAATCATCTTCAGGGCTACCGACAGTGGGATTCGAACCCACTATTTCCCGGATGCAAGCTCACAGCTGCGCGCTCCTAAACGCACGGCCAGCTCGCCCCGTTAAGTTGGGTTTTGTCTAGGCCCCGTCCTACTGGACGTATCAACCGTTGGGCTATAAGTGTTTCCGCTTTTCAAGTTGACGTGCGACACATTAGGGAATCAGATAATATGGTCGCGGATGGGTTAAGCCGGATGCTTCCCGGTGGCGTTGAGTCCATTGAGCAGGAGGAAAGTTCGTCTACTATTTTTATGCTTTCTTGTGCTGGTGCGATTTTGACTGATGTCCCTATGTTATTCCGGGAACATGTTGTTCCTTATGTTCTAAGGAATGGGGTTCTGTGCTGCCCCTCGAGGCATTATCAGAAGATGAAAA
This sequence comes from Anabrus simplex, assembly GCF_040414725.1. Classification (NCBI taxonomy): domain Eukaryota; kingdom Metazoa; phylum Arthropoda; class Insecta; order Orthoptera; family Tettigoniidae; genus Anabrus; species Anabrus simplex. The sequence continues at coordinate 90,346,533 of NC_090266.1, forward strand.
TTGTAGTTCCAGCTGTTCTTGTGCCCATGAAATTCAAGTATTACCACGAGACTCCATTTGGGGGACATTTAGACATTTTCAAAACGAGAGAAAAAGTCAGAGAAATGTTTATCTGGAAGAGTATGGACAGCGCAATCAGAGAAATGGTTAAAGCCCGTAAATCTTGCTTGCTTAGTAAGCCCACCTTGTCCACTAAACCAGAGCTATTTTCATCTCCTCAAGCATCTCGCCCTATGCAGCAATTGTATACAGCTTACATCGGACCCTTCCCTCAATCTAAGGGGATCGGGAACAAATTCATCCTCGTGTATGTAGATGGTCTCACCAAGTTGTCATGGCCATTTCCGACGAAGCTGGGTATCGCTCAGTCTACAATTTCTTGCCTTAGTATTATTTTTTGGTTCTTTTGGCCCTTGTTCCAAAATGCCAAGGCATTCATCTCTAATATATTTCGCAAATTTCTTTTTGACTCATCTATTATACATATCACAAAATCTGCTTATCATTCACAACCATCCCAAACTGAGCGGGTTAACCGTAACCTTCCATCTGCTTTGATAGCTTTTCATCATGAAGACCATTCTAGGTGGGATACTTCTCTTCATCGGTTATCTTTTGTTTTAAAGTCGGCTGTTCACGAGTCACACAAGTTTCCTCCAGCTTCTCATATGTTTACGTTTGTTCCTAACACGCCGTTGTCTAATCTATTGTCTATCTATGAGATATTGCCAGAGACAATAGATCCTGGGAATATCAGGGACCGTCGCCATAAGACCTATCTATGTCGGTGCGACGTAAAGCCCCTAGCAAAAAAAATATCAGGGATCTGAGGAAGAAGGCCAAAAGTAACTAGAAGGCTTCTGATGAGAAAGTTAAAGAGAGATATAATCGTGGACGAAGACCCACCAATGTAAAGGTGTAGATAAAGTCATGGTGAAAAATTTTGTTCCTGCAGGCAAACTTGTCCATAGATTTCATGGACCGTGCATTATTTTGATTTATTAACGCCGGTCACCCTTTTGGTGAGCAATCCAGCCACCGAAATAAACTTTAGTGCTCATTTGTCAAAAGTAAACACTGTATGATATATCTGTTGTTCAGTGTAGGCCACCAAGTCATGGCATTTGAAATGTAATTGTATTTCTTTCCTTAACAGCTCAGAATCTTAAACTTTCATATATAAGTTGAAAGTTGAGGCCTTCTGCCCCGTTAATTTACATTTATGGTATTCTTTTCTTATGTAGCAACCTTTGTAAAAACCTTCCCCTTTAGAATTTTTTTAATTTCCCGTCTGTCGTTATCTTGCCCCTGCCTCTAAAACCGAGCCTGTATTCCACACACTCATCCTCGATGCCGCCGCCTTATCTGCACCACCAACACAAAATATAAAACAAACTCTCTCCATAAAACAGTCACTGTCGGCCAGAAAATTATTGTTTCAGTGCCCTAATTGTCATCTAAAGCCGTGTCACAACAACGGGTGAGTGATGCTGGCTTACCCCGCTGTGGTCCAGTCTACTTCACGGTGGCAAACTTGAGTACCATCATTAGTGGCAAGCTGAGGTGCGGTTCTACAACACCCGACTTCATAATTGGGCAGAACTTCAATAGTTGTTCTGGGGCGATCATCGTCATGGCTACCCCTCTCAAGGTAGCGGGAGATGTGTATCTGAGGCTACCTGAGGGGTCCGGGCATCCCCACCCTGGCATCGGCACTGGCGGTCGCTCTTGCCGTCAAACTTGGACATTACTTACCGAACTTCTATAAGATTGTAAACACTACAAGACTTACTTGCGGCGTAATAACTTACAAATGAACTCTCCATCAACAAATTTTCTGACTTCAATCTTAAAATTCAAAATTTTCTAAAACGTAAAATTTCAAAACTGTGTCAACCGTGGAAGCATTTTTCAGGGTGGAAGCCTGTCCCGGAGTACACCCGCTCCGTGCATTTAAATTAAGCGCCTTTTTGAAGGCCATCCTTAACATGAACAGTGAAACTCTTTTCAGAAGAAGTTTGAACATTCATCGACAGATGTCTCTACTAGCAACTTATGTGCTCACCCTGATGAGAGGATGGACAATTCGTTTTCAAGAGAAATTTTTTAAACATTGCTTTCGTAAACTGTATTGTTTGTAGATTGTTCTTATTGTTCTAAGGTTATCAGCACTTCTATCTCTTCCCGCCAGCTTAAAATTGCAGCCAATAGGAAATTTTGTACATTTATTTAAGTAACCAATCATGGTTTCTGATGTTTACTTGATTGACCAATGGAAATTAGGGGTGTGCCCAGGGCTTCGGCCTAGAGATCCCTGGAAACTTTCTCTCAGCTACACAAGCTGTGACCATTCGGGCCATATTGTCTTTCGATCGCTCCAGTCCGCATTAGAGTGTGTAAGTAGACGAGGTAGGGGAGGGATTGCCTGGTCCATCTCCGGAAGGTTCATCAGCTCAAGGTGAAAAATCATATTTTAATCATGTAATAGTCTCAGAAAGTTAACTGGAGGGGAAGATTTCAAAATTATTCCTTAATGTATTCCGGCCATGTAAATTCTACATCTGGTTTAATATCTTAATTTAACTTAGGAAATAAAGAGTGGGAACCCTCTTATATTACACTTCAACTTGGTCATGAGGTGACTATGTTTTCGTAAAACGTAAATTTGTATTTTTCTTGTAATTTAAACTTTCTCTCCATCTAGTCACTTCCGTAGTACAGGCTTAGCCTCTGTAGCTTTGGGCCATCAGCCCAAATAGGGTTTAGGTATTTTTCAAGTGTATTTCAGAGGATTGCAAGAGTTCGCCTCCTAACATTTTAATTTTCGGCCAGTAACTTTAACCTCTTCTTTTTTACCCTGTAGGATGAGTACTTATAATCCCTGATAAATTTAACTACTTTCCTATGTAAATTCGACTGTTAAGCAGATAAGACAGTGAATACTGTTTAGTTTTGGTAAAATGTAGATTGTGCCTTTAAGAGGCCTAGAATTTGTAAATGTTTGAGAACAGTCTCCTAGAGTGAAATTGTGTGGAGCAAAGACGCTCTTCCTACTGTCGTAAATTGTGGAGCTCAGTCTTCTTGCAGATTGCATTGTATTGTATTGCATTTCAACCAACCGATCATACAGTGATATGGAACACGTCAATAATCGTATTGAGAGTAACAAAGGATAAAACAGTAATATACATGCGATAGGAAATAAAGAGAAATACACAATGTAGTAAAGAAGTACAGATAAACAAAAAAGGTGATACATAAGTTAATTTTCAAAAAAGGAAAGGGAAGAAATAAAATTACAAATTTTAATGTTTTTAATTAAAATTAATATATTTTCTCTCTTCACCCATTCATGCCCGCAGATTCTTTCACCTCTGCGTTCCACAGAATCCATGGAAAAACAACAACAACAATAATAATTGCCGGGCTGTGTGGTTTAAACTGTTGAGGCGCTAGCCTTGTAACCCTAATTTTGCGTATTTATAATATTCGTGTAAGGATGTTGGTGGTGGTGATTATTGTTTTAAGAGGAATTACAACTAGCCAACCATCCTCTATATAACACTAATTAAAGGGAAGAATCGAAAAATGAAGGTATCGGCCAAAGGGAGACATGGGCCCCCAAATGGGGTAAAATAAAGGACTCCCTGTACTTCGGAAACCTGATGCCGTCGAGGACGGAAAAAAAGAACAAAACTTGACCGAGGGAGATCGTATAGGCTAGATGAAAGTGATGTGCCCTGAACAAGTAGTGGAACCAATGCAAGGACTCAGCTCATTGTACATGGATGCCTGCCTCATATCGGGAGGCAAGGTAAGAAATTTTTTAATGTTATCTAGGTGCTGGGTCGAAGTACGACCCCAACATACACACTAAGAAAGCAATGAAGGTACTACTTTACTCCTTATTCTCCCCCACCCCCAGCTTAGTGAGGAATGCAACATTTATAATAATAATAATAATAATAATAATAATAATAATAATAATAATAATAATAATAATAATAATAATAACCGTGCCCGGTCAGCTTACGTGGGGGTCTGGTTCTGAAATGAGTAGGAGCTAGGCATAACCCTGCGTAAGACACTGGGGTGGGGGCCCTCAACCCCGACACGGCGCGTCCCATATGGCTGATAGGGGAAGCTCCTGTAGATATGCAGGACAGGTGTGAATAAGGCTTAGCCAAATAAGCACCCGCGGATCAACTGAGGTAAACAGAGAAGTGGTCAACGGCCTCGACGGCAGAAGAGGACATATCCCAATGGCAGAGAGAGCGGAAGAACCGAATCAAATCCACTTCGCGTCTGACTTGTAGCAAGCGGTAAGTGGTCAGCGTCTGATCACCAGAGGTGCGGCTGTAAATATGCTCCAGGAACTAACAATCCCTGGTTCTACACCACTAGCGAAAGCTAGAAGATTGCTTACAAGCAGACATGACTCGTACAAGTAAAGACAAAATTACCCCAGGTGGACAATCCACCCACTCTAAAGTGGCAACCAAGCATTCGGATTCTGGGGAGCTTGGGCGAATACGAGAGAGCAAGTCGGAGTGCTCTGATAAACTTCCACGAAAGACTCACACTTTCATTGGCACATTCAACATTCAGACACTGATTCAAACAGGAAAACTGCACAATCTCACAACAGAACTTACAAAGCAGAAAATCCAAATTCTGACCCTACAAGAAACACGCTTCACCGATTCAGAAACGATGGATTACAATAATTACAGGATCTTCAAAAGTGGAACAAACAAGAAAATTGGTAAAGGAGCAGCATTGTTAGGAATGGCCTTCTGTGTCGACAAAAAGTTTTGGATTCAGTAATAGAGGTGAAACCCATCAACAATAGGCTTATGACCTTAAGAATCAGGCATACAAACAAAAAATACACATTTATTAATGTGTATGCACCAACAAATGGAGACAATAAAAAGGAGCCAGAAAAAACAGAAAGATTCTGGGAAGAACTTGAAACAGAAATGGCCAAAATCGCTAAAAATGATGTGAAAATTCTACTCGGTGATTTCAATGCACAGCTTGGCAGGGAATACAAATACAGGAGGACAGTGGGAGACTATCCAGCCCACAGATTCACCAATAAAAATGGTACACGCCTCATTGAGTTATGCCAACAAAATAACCTCAAAATTATGTCAACATCACTCCGGAAGAATCCCAAAAAGCAAAAAACTTGGCGATCACCCATCCATCATTTAGGAGAATTTCAGATTGATCATGTGGCAATATTAGAGGTGCTAACATCGATTCGGATCATTATTTAAGCAGAATCAAAATTAAATTCACACCCAAGGGGAAATTCAATAGGAAAACATCGGTGATTCCAAAATTTGCTCTACACAAAATCAAGGACTCCAAAATTTCAGAAGAATGGGAAGAACGACCTGCAGAGAGCTGGGAGAATTTCCAGACTAAAATCATCGAAACGGCGAAGGACCTAATCCCTTTTCACAAGAAACCAAAACATCCTTGGTGGAATCAAGAATGTGAGACCGCACTAGAAGAAAGGAAAAAGGCATTTCAAAACTACAATTGTAACAAATCAGAAGAAACACAGAAGAAATTCTTCGAAGTTCGCATGCATGTATCCAAGATTTTAAGACAAAATAAACGGAAATACGTCAATGTCCAACTGAAGTCAATTGAAGACAACTTCAAAAATTACAACACACACGATTTCTACAAGACCTTTGCGAACCAAATTAAAGGATATTCCCCACAGAACCTTTGCTTTCGGAAGCAAGATGGTAAACTAGCCTTGACAAATAAGGAAAACTGCCGAGAATTAGCTACATATATTTCACAGCTTTTAAATTGTCCAGAACCCAAAAAGAGATTCCCGAAAGTACAGCCAGAAATCATACCGGAAAATTCGTCACCACCGACTCAAGAAGAAATTTATTCACATATCAAGAAACTTAATGACAATGACATCAGTGGAAGACGGAATTGTAGCTGAACTTCTGAAAATTTTAGGCCCAAATTCACTCAGAGAAATTACACAAATAATCCAAAACATTTGGCAAACCGAAAAGCTACCGTATGACTGGAAGGTTGCTCTAATCCATCCACTACATAAAAAAGGCAGCAAGTTAGACGTAAACAATTACAGAGGAATCTCACTTGTATCAGTCACATACAAAATACTATCAGCCTGTCTCTTGCATAGAACACAACAACAATATTAGAACCCAAATTATCAGAATTTCAAGCAGGATTCAGACCAAACAGGTCATGCCCAGAACAAATTTTCAAGCTCAAAACCATACTTAAACTACGAGCCCTCAGACAAAAGCCTACAGTATGCACATTTGTAGATTTCAAAAAGGCATATGATTCGATAGACAGACCCTCACTATTCCAAATTCTAGAAGAGAGAGGACTAGATCCCAAAACCCTAGAACTCATAAAACAAACACTAACGGGCACAAAATCTAAAGTGAAATTTATGGAAGAAATTTTCAGAACCCTTCGACATTCAAACAGATGCGAGACAAGGTGATGGACTCTCTCCTATTCTGTTCAACGTCGTCCTAGACAAGGTTATGGAAGAATGTGAGAAGGAACTCAAGAAACGTGAATCTTGGAAACCGATCCGATTGGGCTTTCCCAAAAACAACCTCTACGTACCATACCTCGCATTTGCGGACGATCTGGCGATTTTAACAGAGGATGAGGAGACTGCCATCAAGCAGCTTGAGATACTTAAGGAATCTGCAGAAAAAGTGGGACTACAGATTTCATTTGAGAAAACTAAATTCTTCTGTTCAAGGACAGATATCACGAGCCTGAGAACAAAATACGGTAAAATCGACCGGGTTTCGTACTGTAAATACCTCGGAGAATTCATCGAACCGACAGGCCATGAGAAGATCTCACAGCAAAACCGTCTCCAAAAAGTCAAGAAGGCATTAAGGTTAGTTCAAGACATCTACAACAAAAAATGCATGTCAAGACAGACAAAAATTCGACATTACAACACAGTCATAAAACCAACAGTCCTTTACGCAAGTGAAACATTGTCACTTAACAGTAAACAAGAATTAGAAGAAATAAAAAAGCAAGAGAGGAAGATCATCAGGAAAATCCTAGGAGCAAGATATACCCAAGATGGTTACAGGCTACAATCAATCAAAACAACAGAAAAAGTTTCAAACATTGAAATTGACATTAAGAAAAGACGAATGAAATTCTTTGGACACCTCACAAGATTACCAGAAAATCGACTGTCAAAAAGAATATTAAATTATGTTAGCTCACTTAAGAATTCAACACCTTGGCTGGACGAACTTCAAAAGGACCTCAAAAAGGCAAACATATGTGCAACAGACATTTTAGAGAGAGACACCTTCAGACACAAAGTCAACAAGTGGGAAGTTACATCAGAGCAACCAAAGCAAAAACAGTGCAGACCGAAATGGTCGGAAGAACGTAAACAAGCCTTCTCAGAGAGAATGAAAGCCTATTGGAAGAACAAGAAGAACCCAAAGAAAGCTTGATTGAGTTGTTTGCTTAACGTCTTCCATTATTGGGAGAATACGCTAATAATAATAATAATAATAATAATAATAATAATAATAATAATAATAATAATAATAATCATAATAATAATAATAATAATAATAATAATAATAATAATAATAATAATAATAATATTTGCTTCACGTCCCACTGACTACCTTTACGGTTTTCGGAGACGCCGAGGTGCCGAAATTTAGTCCCGCAGGAGTTCCTTTGCGTGCCAGTAAATCTACCGACACGAGGCTGACGTATTTGACGACCTTCAAATGCCACCGGACTGAGCCACGATCGAATCTGCCAAGTTGGGGTCAGAAAGCCAGCGCCTCAACCATCTGACCCACTCAGCCTGGCTAAAGCAACGCTAGCTGTAGCAAGATACGCATCGCAGTATGCCAGAATCAGCTAGAGCTGATATGTATTAGCTTCTTCCGGCTCATATTACCAGGAATGCAGAAACCTGCAACATACTTTTTAATTAGAAAAGTCTTTGCAACAGACGCCTCGAACACTTGAGTGGATCGGGCAAATTAACGGGATGGCATGGACATGCAAGCAGTGAGATAGCTTCGTCACCGGCTGGAAGCATGCGGGATGTTGCAACATCACGTGAACTTGACCTAATCGTCCAGAATATACTAGATGCCATTCTATATCTGCTAAACCCTTCAAGATACGGAAAAATGAAGTACATCATCGTGAAGCTCGTGTTAACATTTCACGTAAATCGGCTCATGGGTTATCGAGATATTGAGTTGAGAAGAAATTACATTCTTTCACGAGGAACAAGAAGCCTACCTCAACATTCAGGTATAGGCAGTCAAAAATTGCAACTCAACGATGACGGATCGTCATACTCTCTACGCGTAGGGGTCTCCAACCTGGTAACTTTGCCACAAGTTATATTCAACTAATCGTCATACTTGTAAACATTCCTACAGTGCTTCGGAACTTACAAAATTCCAGCGTGTGTCAAGACGAAATTTAATATTTGACCGTAATAGCTCGGAACTTATAATATTTTGGAGATTTCTGAACTTAGTATTTCGTGACAGACGTTCTGACGTTGTCTTGTATTGAAACTCAAACTTGACTTATTTTGAACAGTGAATATTAACATTATTCTATAACAAATTAGTGAAATAGTAAATATATTCAAACAACATCTTACGTGTGTGGCGAGTGAACTGAATTTGCACTTGATAACACGATAATCATTAGTCTTAGTGTTTTATTTGAAACCAAATACAGTCAGCTTCTGAGAGACAGTGGCATTAATTACGTTTGTAAATAGGATGAATTATGTGGTAAACTGTGTTTTGAACTGTACTTCTAAAAACAGAATTTTCCGACCTATGTTATTTTGAGCTATACTTCGAAACCATAACTACTTCGAACTGTGCTTTTACTTTAATCAGAGCCATAATTATTTCGAACTGTATTTCTAGCTAATCAAGCTACATTTATTTTGAACTGTGTTTCTTATTTTGAACTATACCGGTACACGTTAGATTGTGATTCAACTTGTGATTCTAAGTACTGTTCATTAGTGATTTAAAAATTTTCACTGAACCAAATCGTGCTATTCTGAGATTCATAATTTAAACTTTTTCGTGTCAGCACAATTTACTACGTGACACCAGAAACTTTGACCGAATGTTTACCCATCTTATCAACCTGACACCAGATACAACGTGGGAGTTGGAGTGGTACAGCGTGGGATTAAACGTGGTACAGCGTGGGAATTTACGTGGTACGTCGTGGAAGATGGTACGTGGTGCGATTGTGGACATCATAACATCAACGGAGTTCCAAAAATGCTGTTCGCTGTACCGCATACTCCAGTTCCAGCATCAAGACTATTCAGGTGATATGAGTGCATTTAACATCAAACTTGTCTCTGAAAATTGAACTGTAAAGACAGTGATTACTTCATTTTCAACAAACTTTCATTATCAGTTTGAAGTCATTCACATAATTTCAAAGTGTTAATAGTACTAGTAAATTACAAAGTAATACTAGACTTCATGAAAAAGTAACATTACATTTTCTCTTTTCAAGTGCTAATTCTAAAAATACTTTTAAAATTTCCAGTGCTAATTCTAGAAAGACTTCAGGAATTTAAAGTGATAATTACAGAGAGACTTTAGGAATTTAAAGTGATTATTTTAGAAAGACTTTAGGAAATTATGAATTGATATTTATTTTCACGAATTCTATGAAGTTAATTATGAAGATTACTTCATTTTCGATTTTAATTCGTTGCTAACACTTACTAGAATTCATAAGATTGCTTAAAACATGCAGCAGTAAATCCAACAGAAGAAAATTAAAAGTTAATTTATGATATAAAATGCGAAATATTAAAGGAGTTATTTATGCCTCATACAAGTTAAATAAACTTAATCTTTTGAAAATAACATCTATTAATTCGCACTGTGAACTCCTTTCTCTCTACCGGCTCCTAAGATCTGAACACTCCCTAAGACCATTCTAATGTTTCTCTTCATGTGACCTTCCTGGTACAATATATATATATATAAGTAAAATGTAAGGGGATTAAACATATTTAAAATATTGGATGCGGACAGCATTCAGTTGCCTTAAGAAATGAATGTCTCTCCATCTCACCGTACTGTTTGCCGGCAGGATCTGAAACGAAAATTTTATATTTCATTGACGATGCATTCTTCCACACAGCGCACAGCAGATACTCTGCTGTTCCTTGCTCTTCGCTTGTAATACTGTAAGAAGAGAAACGTAATTAAATAATAAAATAATTAACAGATACTATTTAAACCGTTTATTGTCCAATCTCTCTCCCATTTCTCTACGGTGTCGGGTTCGAGGTGCGATAAATCTGCTGATGCGGATTCTTATGAGTAACTGGATGCCCTTCCTGACGTCAACCTCATCAGAGGAGTTAATAAGATGAAACAAATGACATGATATATGGTATGGGAAGGGAGAGGGTAAAACTCGGTACCGGCACATAGCCTACTCCTGTCGAATAGCATCAAGGGGTCTGCTTAAGGCTTTACATCTACATCTAACGGACTAATCGCCGTCAACATCGTGTTATTCCCTCACTCCATATGAGCACTGCGCAGAGGTTTCTAATTTAATCCAGGCTTTTGGCATGCAAACTAGTGATTAGAAATTGAATACTACCACCTCCTTTACCCTGCCGACCATAATTTTGATAGATACATTTTTCGAGCAACGGGACTCGAACAGGCTAACCTTGGTGCTAGACCGTTTAGACTTCAATGCATGCTCCTAAGTTAAGAGCCCTTAGCGCCCCCTTTTAGTCACCTCTTACGACTGGCAGGGAATATCGAAGGTATTAATTTTCTACCCCAACGTTGACGACTATGGACCACGGCTGCTTCCTTCCCTCTTCGTTGACTATCCCTTCTATTCTTCCCATCCCCCTACAAGGCCCCATTTCAGCTTAACAGGTAAGGCTGCAGTGTAATGCTTGTGATTATCAGCCTCAGGGATTTTTTTGCTAGTTGCTTTACGTCGCATCGACACAGATAGGTCTTATGGCGACGATGGGACAGGGAAGGGTTAGGAGTGGGAAGGAAGCGGCCGTGGCTTTTTGCCTTGTGTGAAAGTGAGAAACCACGGAAAACCAACTTCAGGGCTGCCGACAGTGGAGTTCGAACCTACTGTCTCCCGAATACTGGATACTGGCCACACTTAAGCGACTGCAGCTATCGAGCTCTGTAGTCTCAGGGAAAAACCAAACCTAAAGGGTAAGCAGATTGAGAAAGAAAGATTAATATTATGTCCAACTCGTTGGCTGAATGGTCAGCGTACTGGCCTTCTGTTCAGAGGGTCTCGGGTTCGATTTCCAGCCGGCTCGGAGATTTTAACCTTCATTGGTTAATTCTAGTGCCTCGGGAGTTGGTTGTTTGTGCTGTCTCCATCATCTCTGCAACTCACACACCACACATAACACTATGCGCCTCCACAATAACACGCAGTTAACTTCACATGGGAGATGCCGCCCACCCTCATCGGAGGGCCTGCCTTACAAATGCTGCACTTTGCTATATATAGCCGCACGAAAAATATATTATTATTAGATACGGTTGCTTCCTTCCCTCCTCCTGGATATCCCTTCCAATCTTCCAATACACCTACATGAGGTCAGTTCGGCTTAACAGGCGAGTGCCTGGGTTGATTACTACGGGGCGCATATGATTTAACGAGCCGTAAAAAATAATATTTTCTGGCAAGATGCTCTTCCTAAAATTTATTCTCTTCTTTTATAAGCCAGACTGAGATATTTTATGCAATATTCTGTTTAGGTAGAAGAATAACACCCGAGGTATCCCCTTGCCACTTGTAAGGGGCGATTAAAATAGATCACCTAGGGGCTCTCAAATATAGGAGTAAGGGTTGGCGACGATAGGACCAAGGCTCAAGATGTCGAAGAGATGCAGATCTTCCTACCAGGCGAACGAGTCCTGCGACGTAACCACCCAGTCAGTAATAAGATTGGAGGGTTTCACACAGGTCTCGCACCGAAGTGGGTTGGTCCTGTCGAGGTTGATAAACAGTTGGGCCATGGGGTCTACTCACTGAAGACCAACCCTCCTGTCAAGGTTCACGCATCGGAGTTGCGTCGAGTCACCCAACCGCTGCGCATACAGAATAAGCCTGGAGGAGAGGCTACTTATGACACAGCACCACCTGGTCATCGTGAGGAGAACACATCCAGCGACACAGAGGAAGAAAGAAGATACATCCTACGTCCAAGGCAACGTCGACGAGTGTAACAAAGTGTGGAAATTGTTTCAAGTTGTAGGGGGGATATTGACGCAAGTACGATAACAGGTATAACTTGAAAACAATTTTCTCTCACCCATGGGGAACTAATGCAGATATCGAACTCGAATTATTATGGTTATTATTATTTTACGACCGTGATTATTATTATTATTATTATTATTATTATTATTATTATTATTATTATTATTATTATTGCTTGTATGTATAGCTATGAAGTGTACATGCATTTAGTATTAGTATTATTATTAAACAATAGAATGATCGTATTGTGTGTGAGGTTATGTCATGAATATGTGTTGTACATAGACATTGATATCAGTTCCGTTAATGAAAATACCTGTAAATTAATATTATGATTTATTCTTACCTTTATATATAAATTGTTATCCGTAATTGTGAAACACACTGTAACTTCCTGAATAGTATAGACACTAGAATGATTGAGAATATTCTATACATCGTAATCTATGTTTTAGACTGTATCGAATATTCAAGAAGGTAGCTATTTTTGTAAGGCAACTTTCTAGACATCTGGCCAGGCACCTGTATAAAGAGGCGATCTTGATGGTGAAGTCAGTTACTGTTGAGTTACTGAAGTTGTGGTTTGGAAGTTATTGGAAGACAGTGGCTGACACGCCGAGTTAAGGCAGTCTCCATGTTGAATTGATCGGTAGTCAACTGTTTTCAAATGTGTTTCCAAGTGTTAGCTCGGTGGTATTCGGTGTTAATTGTCAACTGTTTAAAGATGGTGGCTTTGTTGATATTCTACAAGTGAATTTTTTTGGGTTACTGTGATTAAGATTATGTGTGTGTGAATATGTAAATAAAATATTGTACCAACTAACAGCATCTCGTGTGCGTCTGTGTGGATACATTAGGGAATATATTTCCCAATGAGGGATTTTTCATGAGTGGTAACAAAGCGCCCCAACACCAGCCCCACCGAAAAATCCGCCACCAGACAGAAAGTACTCATCACAGACAGCCCAGCAACCTCAGTTTCCTCAAACTCTACCTTAGCCAGTACCAAGCCCCCTCCACCACCAAACGCCTTCTCAATCACAGAATTCTCTCTGCTCTCAGGAGCCCGGCAACCCATCATCAACCCCAGGACCTTCCAGAAGGCTCCCTCTCGCACCCACACTTTCCTCTTCCTACAACCTTCCCCTGATTGTCGAACCCCATAAATTTCTTCAGTTTAATTTCAAGACGGAGGAAAGAGCCGATATCCGCCCCACCAGCAACGGGGTGATTATCAAAGTCAGTGGTAAAGATGCCGTAGGACGGCTCACCAGCTCAGTCGGATCAGCCCTCTTTGGTTCAGCAGCCACCCTCCCAAGCCCCTATACCAGCCCACAACCAACCTTCCCCCACCTCACCCGTCACAGTCGCTTCAGTTGTGTCATCTGTGAGTTAGATCCCAACATCTCAGAAGATGCCAGCATACAAGAGTTAAACGAGGAGAGCATTCTGGTAAGAAAGGCCTTCCATATTGAAAACTCCTCGGGCCCAACCTTCATGGTCGGAATCCTCCTTCCCACTCCCCAGGATGTGGATCGCGTTCTGGAGAGCGGGGTATCCATATTTAGGCATTACTACCGGGTGGAACCCGACACCCAATCAATCCGATGCGAGCCCTGTTATCATGTAATAAGCACGGTACTGCGTACTGCATCACCGAACATCCGGTGTTCAGTCAGTACTCGCAGTCCCACACCACTAGTCCATGCCCCAACGTCCAGCTCCCCCTCCAAAGCCAACACCTGCGGAGAATCCCACCCCACATACTCCCTTAAGTGTAAAGCCTGCCCCATACCACCAGACAACCGTCCCGAACTGGTCGCCCCGTTCCGAACCATTCATGCCCCCACCCAACCATCTCAATCCCTCTTCCCACCCCCAAACATATATCATCCATTTTCCAACCATCTCCCTCCTTAATATTCACCCCTACCACCGCCTCTTAGTCCTATCCCAACTCCAGGCTGCCGCCAACCAGACCCTGAACGTTTATTTCCTGACCTCCCACCCCGGCCTCAACACCCACTTCAACTCCACCCATCTTGAGACCATAGTTTAACTTTGAACCCTGTCCCCACACGATGAACCCGGCCTCCAGACTCCGTCTCCATCAACTTCCTCAATATCCAGTAATCTCAGTCCAAACGCCTACACCTCAAAGCCCTCACCACCCAATACCCCTCACACGTCATCCTCAATGAAACTATGCTCCACCCTTATCAATCTGCCCACCTTCCCGGCTTCACCATTCACAGAGCAGACCACCTGCTTGACATAGGCCAAGGAGGCTCCACAATAGCCACCCGCCCCATATGCACCCACTCCCTATCTTTCCTAGAATCCCTAGTCATCATATTTTACGTCCGCTACTCAATCCTACACCTAGCCACCACCTACCATCGGTCTCACGTCCCCCTCCCCTTAGATTTCATAACCTACCTGAGTGATACCTTCCCCCACTTCCTACTACTAGCCGAGCTCAACCTCACCTTCAGATCCTGCCGCGAAATGAAAGACCTCTAAAACCTCCTAAGTGACAGAGACTGCTCCCTTATACCATACCTGGCCACACTCACCCCGCCTCCAATACCATTAATAGCCCACAACTCACTAGCCTACATCCTCAACATCCAACTATTCCCTAGTATCGGAAGCGACCATCTCCCAGTCCTCCTTCAAATCCCATTCTCAAGCTTCCGCTCAAATCCCCCCTCCAATTCCCCTACCCCAATTTTCCCAAAGCCGACTGGCCTACCTACCAAGCCAATGAAAACGAAGCCCTAAAGAACCCTCCTATCCCCCTCTCCGATCAAACTTCAGTCGATACCCTCAACACATTCATCCTCTCCACCGTAACCTCCGCCTCAGAATCCAGTATTAGCATACACTCCCCATCCCAGCCAAGACTGCCCCCCAGTCCCGCTTTCTCCACCTACAGAAACTCTCCCAATACTACCATCGAGAATTCACGGCAAGCCGGGACGCCTACTTCCTTCGCCTACACCGAAAATTCCTTAGAACCATTAGAAACTAACTTGCTGCACACTCCCACTGCACCCGATCCCTAATCTGCACAAAACTGAATTTCCTCCACGTCCACCCCACCAAATTCTGGCGAAATCTCAATAGCCTACTCGGGACTAAATCCACCCCCAAATTTCCAATAGTCAATCATGGCGTAGCTCCAGCCAGCACCGAGGTGAAATTTGAAATCTTTGCCCATCATTTCTCCCACCGCTTTAATACCCACCTCGACTCCAACTTCGACAATGCCGATACTCCACTATATCTTTCCTTAGCCTCCTCCTCCCCATTCACACCCTCAAACAACCACACCCTCTCTCATAACCCCCTTGACACCCCCATCACACCTACCGAAATCCAGTCAGTCCTGTCCAAATCTTGTAACACAGCCCCAGGACCTGAAAAACAAGCTACCTCCAAATCTGACATACTCCAGTATCCCTCCTCACACTACTGGCCAACCTCTACACCTTCATTCTTCGCACAGGATTCCATCCCACTTCCTGGAAACAACCGCAATGTTCCTGTTTCCTAAATCTGGTAAACCCCTTCCGAATTCGATTCCTACCATCCCATAACCCTGATCGCGGTCCTAGCCAAAATCCTGGATAAAATCGCGGTCCGTCTCCTCCACTCCCACCTGCAATCCAACCATCTCCTACCCCCATCCCAATTCGATTTCCGGCCCAAGCTTTCCACTGAAGACCATCTCCTCCGTCTGTCCGGCCCCGCGATGTAGGGGGTAACGCGTCCGCCTGTCACCCGGCGGCCCCGGGTTCGATTCCCGGCTGGGTCAGGTGTTTTTAATTGTAAATGATTAATATCCCTAGCCTGGGGAATGGGTGTTTGTGTTGTCCTTAACATCCCTTTCCTCAGATTCAACACTACACTTCCTCCATTCCAATTACACGCAGGTTCATATCACATGGTGCAAGTAGGGGCATAGATCTCTATAGGTCGGCACCCCGAACAAATAGCATTTTAAAACAAAAACTCCTCCGTCTCATCCAAACCACATTCAATCATTTTAACTGTGCTCATCCCACGCTCCTAATCACTTTTGACTTCCAACTAGCCTTCGATTCTGTCTGGTACTCCGCGCTCCATACAAACTAAGGTTCCTCGCCTTCCCCATCTCCTACATCCATCTGACATCCTCATACCTAACCAAATGCACTACCCAGATATCCATAAATAACCAGCTCTCTCCACCCTTTCCTCTCACTGTGGGTGTCTCCCAGGGATCACTCCTCTTCCCATTACTCTTTATCCTCTTCGTAGCAGATATCCCACAACCCTCTGCTGCCACACAACTCCTACAGTCCGCGGATGATACAGCAATCCTGGACCTCTATACTCAGTACAAACCTTCACTGTGTTCACCCCTCGATAAACCACTCCCTCAATGGCCCACCGCCCCCTTCCCCAGATTTCATCCCGACACCTTTCCATCTTTACCAGTCTTTACCCCCACACTAAGGCGATGCCTCCAAGAGAACTTTGCCGGTAACCACAACCTACCCGAATCCACACCATGCCCTGCAACCCCACCCTCACTCCTAACACCCCAACCATACAATAACTCATATCGTAAAGGCAAGTCACCGCCTCAGTGATCCCTAACTGACCAAGTAAAGATGCCTACTGTATACACCTTATGTATGTAAGAATAACTATATAGTTGGATCGTATTGTAAATAATCCCATTCACATTTTTCTACTTTATATACTGTAAAATTCCTATCATCTCACGTAAATACATGTAATTATATCTATCTTGTTGGTGTCATATTGTAAATAGCCCCAATTCAACATTTGTTCTACGTATATATGGGGCAATTCTTATCTCGCTTCATTGTATATACCATCACTTGAAGATTACACCGGTTGTAAATTGTAAATGAAATATTTGTAAAATTCTGAAATAATTGTAAAAGACCCAAGATGGTAATAAAGCACACAGACAGAGCAAAAATCCTCCCCACCTTCTTCACCATGCCAACCACCCTAGCCCATCCCCCTACTCCATTAAATCCCCAACCCCGCCGAATCTCCTGGCCAGAGAGAAGGCGTTGCCTTCTTCATGATGGTAAAGTAAACTCGTGTCCTCATCCTGAGGTGGTGCAGCTCTTTGCAGGCACATCCCCATTGCAGGTGAGCTGCATGTACAAATTCAACCACATACCAGCCCTCCTGCCATTTTTAAATGTCTGGCAGTACCGGGAATCGAACCCGGGCTCCCGAAGACGGCAGATAATAACACTAACCGTTACGCTACGAAGGCGGACTTCATGATGGTGATGAGCGCAGTGCCATTTTCCGCAAGGAAGGTGGCCATGCCTGCCTAAGGAGCCAGCAATATTTTTGGTCGAGGACCGGGCAGTGGTCCCCTGGGAGAGACAGAGGGAGCAATCTCTCTCTCACCCTTCCCCTATTTTGGTAGGGGCCGGGAAGAAGCACACAACCAAACACCTCGGTCCCTAATCTAATCCAATCAGGTTAGGTTAGTGTCCGTGGTTGCAGGTTACGTTAAGACATCATCGTGACGTCATAACCTTACCTACGTGAGGTTAGGCCTGTTCATGTAGGTAAGGTTTAACGTCACAATGATGTAATTGACTATGGATCAACGACCTCGCTTGCACCAAAATGTTTTGCTGACTCAGCAAAAATTCAAATTTTTCGCCAAAAGCGTGGTAAAATGCTAACGTAGCACCCATTGTTTTAGAACATACACAGCTCATCTACTTACCTGCTGTTTATCCTCTTTGATGGCTTAAGATTTTGTGATTCGTGGTGGTGATTTTTCGTTACACAAAGAAGTGGGCTTGAGACTTGGGCGGGAACCAAATTCAGAGGTACAGCCAATATTCAAATTTTTGAGTGTTGTGTGGTCAGTCTTTATATGTTTTATTGATTGGTTTAATATTTGTTATTGCTATCTTCAGCTGCTAATGTGAAGATTATTAGCAGTAAGTATTTCTTAAATGTTAATATAAGTAGTCGCTGTACCGTAATTAGGTACATAATGGCCAATAAATATTGTCCAGCACTGCTCATATGATCTGTTTATGAGGTTGTGTTGAAAACAATTTATAAATTATAGTACGGTATGTTAATATCTAGAAACAGTTTCATAAACACTAAAACAGGGTAAGTGCTTTTTTTGGAAATACATATGTATTTACGTTGTAATACTTATATTCAATTTTTATTTCTCATTTACTAAAAATGCCAAGGTGCTGAAGAGTGGCTGGCTGTAGGAGTAATTACAGATCACAGCACATTTTCTTTACCCGGGTATGAAGAACTGAAGAAGAAATTACTGAGAAAAATTTCCCACGGACTTCTCAAAAGTAAGGAAGCCTCTTATATGAATAAAGCATTTGAGTGAAGAGTTCATAATCAAGACAAACTGTTTATATTTGATGGAGAAATAATGACATTTGCAAGGATTTACACAAAGCTGAAGTCAGACTCAATGCCTTCAATCTTTCCTAAATTACCAGGATGGACTACCTAACAACTGGTAACTTGTGCAGAAGGTTATGTGATGCAGGAATTGCTAATTAAAAAAACAGTGGAAGTATCTTGGAAGACTACAGGCGGTATTGCCATTAAATATTTGTGAGATATATGCAAGTATTTTCCAAGTTTTGCTCATATAAACAAACATTAGTAATCCTATACTGAGAGTGAACAAATGATAGCATTGTATTGATGTGAGTGATAAAATATCCAACATTCTTGCTTTGGTGACAATTAAAGCAGATCTAATTGTACCACTTTCTGTGAAAATGTATAAAGTGTCCAGTGAATATTTCAGTAAAATCAGAGAATGTGTATTTTAGTATAATTAACTGTATTGAAACAGTAGTGTTTAAAGAAGACCCTTTAAACAAGATATTAGTGGTGGAAAACATAGTGAATATGTTAGATCATAGCTGCAATTTATAATTGAACTGATACAGTTTCTTACTACAAATTACAACCGTTTCAGGTACAGAGGTAATACATTATCATTGGCAGACGAAGTCATCATACGGTCTTGAGATATATTAGACTACACTAGACAGAACGGGATGATGCTAACCAGGCTTCTGGTGTTGGTATTTTCACTCGCTCTGACACCTACAGTGAAGCGGTTTCACTAACAACCCAGCTGGAGGCAACAATGGTACGTGTTTCGCTGCTTGTCATAACTACAGTTTGTAATGTTTGTTTCCCTCCAGGCCAGCCTATTAATATCAATGACGTGATTGATATTATAGCCCTTTCAGATCCAAGTATGTGTTGTATGTTTTTCCATCCTGGGAAATTATGAAATATTGCAGGAAAAATACTGATTTTAATCGTTTTTCTACACAAACTTCCTAAAACTCTGTGAGCTGTGTGTCATAGCCATTATATTAATTTCTTTTTAAATACTAGTAGCCTAATTTTATCTGAAATTGCATAGCATTTTAACAATTAATGACAAACATCGCTCAAGTATTTCAGTTTTAAAGGTGGCACAGAACTCAACTTCACTTTATGAGATTTTACTCATCAGTGTGCATCCTTTTTAAGGCCTAAACACACTATAATTACTTTAAATATTTTATCACTTAAATGATGTAAATTGCATACTCTGCTTCATGAATATTTCCGAAACCATTTGTATCCCTTGAAAGGGAAAGATAAGCATCAACATTTCAAGACCAAATGCCGCAGCTCCACAGTTATTATTGGCATACTAACCAGTTGAAATCGAGAGAGCACAGCCTTCACAAAAATGTGGTACAAGTTTGCGACGTCCAGAGAGAAATACATTCCTTAACTACACAAATGTGTGGGCAGGATCTAAGTGGGATAGCTCAGCCCTCTCCACCTATCGTCTTATTGGGTTATTTTAACACCATCCCCCCTTATGGGGCTGTGAAATGCCTTCCCCCTGACGAAAGGAGTAGGAAAAATTGATAGGAATGCATATTGAACCCAGGGGAAGGAACCTCTTCAGTATAGCGCACGTTACATTCCCCCACAGGATGTTAGTCTGTGCAACCATACGCTCCTTCCTCTGCTCGGTGGGATGTACACGATGACTTCTGTGACAGTGACCCTTTTACCATTGGTCTTCCTTTGTTGAAACAAGAAATCCATCGAGGCTCCTCACCGATGGATTCTAAGATATGTGAATGGCCAAAGTTCACATCACTACCTGTCTTTAACAATGTGAACAGTCAGAGAATAGGCGATGGTATAATTTACATCACACAAGCCGTTCTTGGCCACTGCTGAGGAGTCCATTCCATCATTTTCTTGGACTCCTCGACAAAAACTCCTTCCTTGGTGGAACGAAGAAATTTCAGCAGCTGTGAAAGAGATGTTATGCTCATAAACCTAAACTACCATCCTGATTTCCAGGATCTGAAGCAGAAGGGAGAACATCATCATCTTAGTTTTTCCACTCAAGCTTCACAGGATTACAACGTGCCCTTTACGGCGTGAGAACACTGCAGTGCCTGGGTGCTTTGTAAAGACACGGCTCCCGGATTGGGTAATGTCCTTAACTAGATGTTGAAGCACCTCAGCTAATATAGTGTGACCGTTCGTGGGACGCCTAACTCGGAGATGATAATAAATTTTATAATTCCGCTCGACTAGAATTCAGGGGTTTACATGATCCTCCACTCAGGGCATGGCCCTTCGGAAAGGAAGCGGTCACATCCTATCAATAATTAGTCCGATAATAATCTAACATCAGTTTCAAGATAATAAATTCACTAAAACTAAGCATAAATGAATATTTGCAATGAGAAAAAGGAAGTATAATAATTTTAATAAAATGAAATAACTGACTACAATTGAACAATTGAATATGCAACGTAAATATATATATACTTTGTGCATCGCTACCGCACTGTATTAAAGAATCAAGTCCATCTTGAAAAATAATTGTCAGTCATTAAGTTAAAATCACATCATTACGCAACACTGATTCGATTGTAATATAATGGAAAATCAGCAATTTCAGTCTCAAATCGTTCATCTTGTTTGTTCATTTCTGACGTATTACTAGACGAACCTATCCTCCCTGCTCTACTTCTCTTATTACTTCATTATAATTACCTAACTAACTGAGTAATAACTTGAATTTTCTAACAGCGCATGATAAACACTGAAAATCCATCAAATACTTAATAATATCAGTGTTCCATAATCAACTAACTGCATGTCTCCATCCAACCAACGGCATCATGTGGCTGCACCTGAAATAAGGTACTATCTACTGACATAAATAAGAAAACTATCAAATGCCAGACGATCTGCGTTGCATCGGCTCCATTCCATCCTGCTGAAAATACACCTACAGCGCTAACTTACTACATCTAGCAATACCACAAGTTGATCTACAGTACAGGTGACAATAATCTCACAATCTAATAGTCGTTCGAGTAGCTTGTCGAAGATCCTACTCGTATATTCGTAAATACATTCCGCTACCCATGTGATACCAAATTAAACTCATGTCAGCTCGCATGCCTAACCAAACTCTTCGAAAAGCATTCAAACAACGCTACGAAACACGCTCATCTAATAAACTCAAATATACGCGGCGGAAATAACTCTCAATACTATTATCCTAACCATTGGCCATCTCAAAGAATTAAATTACTACCGCAGTTCACCACTCAACAAATCATTCTCTGCTTATACCGTCAACTATACCTTTAGATGACCCTATATATTTTACGCTACACAATGTCCACCACATAATGAGAAATCATCATTCCCTACATAAATGAGCTAAATATCTTTGAAGAGCTTCACTATTATTCATACAACCATCACTGAGTCGATCCACTAAACATATCACAACACTCCGCGGAATTATACATTATCATAAGATCACCACTTCAAATATTTCACACATCAGTACATCAAAACTTACCTCTGGCATTCAAGATCACACACGCCTTATAACTGTTCCACTAACACGGAAAACAACGCAGGAAAGATCGCCTAACCCTAGTATTCACCAACGGAAAACGATATTCTAATATACGTAGTAGCATTACATGACGTTACCAACACCGTTAGCACGTTAGAACATTCAAGTCATTTCACTTTATATCACCTGTGTGACATTAAAAAAAATCTACTTCTACAATAAGCATCTACAAGTAAACAAGAAGGGCAAGGTTCGACTACTCATCTGACTTCTTCGCTTCTCCATAGGTATTGGTCGTCAGGTTATTTTTTCAGCCATCTCATTCATTTCGGTAGAGTGTGGATCCACCAGGATCCTACTGGTTTACTCGGACATCTCTTCTATATGAACTTCCCTATTCACAAATATAGGCAACATCTTGAGTTCAACCTGAAATTTGAACAGAATGGTTAGATCGAATTCGTACAGATTTTTTTAATCCACTGTTATAGATTAATACTGGCCTGTGTAAATTTTATATCGCTCAATGCTATACTTAGTTTGTTAACGTATTTAGGCCTCAACTTCTTAAATTTTATGAGCTTTAATTCGCATATAAGGGCTGAGCTCTCTACTGCTTCACAATCCTTTTTGTACTATTCAAGAATTCACATTTAAAATAAATTCAAACTTCATTATTTCAATAAAAAACGAGGCTGCTTTTCATAAACTACATGACTACGATCCTGACTGCTTTACATCTGACTTTGGCATTGAGGAAACGTTATCTTAGAGATTCACAAAGGAATGCAGGCTACCATTGTTTATTCTTCTCCACCCGAAATACGTCATACCACACGCCTGTTAGATAATTAACTGTATATAATTCCGGCTCAATCCATGGCCCCCTTGACGTCTGTTATACTAGATGTGATGTCTGGCCTGTTCTCTTCTCAGCTGTTACTGCAAATATTTATTGATACCCGCTTGTGACTACACGGTTTTTCACGCGGTCCGATGTGTACCACGGGGTTCCGAGCTTGATCTATCGATTCTCATCCAAAAGATCTACTGTCAATTCGCGAGTTGTGTCGGCTCATATCTTACGAATATATAAATTCGCCGCACATCAATAGTTTATTTTACGACCATGCCGTCCACATGCATTTATCATTCCTATGACCTTCAATGACTCCCTGACATGTAATTGCACGTTATTGGAAGGTCATATTCCCCCCTTACTTGGAGAAGAAATTTTGAACATAGGGAGAAATTTCTTATCATGTGATTCTGAATAACAAAATTCCTTTTTCTTTTTCTTCTAATGTTACCAAATTCTAACTTCATGACCGAACAACTCACACTTATCTTCCAGATCAGAACTTATCCATTCTTCTATTAACTCGTCACCCTTATCTTAGCGGTATCCATTGCCAAACTTAACAGGTGTCTTCCTCTCCGTCCATAGGATTGTCTTCACTCAGTTCGTCGTCCGTCGTACCATCTTCAAAAACGAGATTAGTTTCCTCTTCTTCTCTGGTGATAGGAAAGTAATATTGTCGCAAATTGGCAGAATTGTATATTGACATGTTCTTTGAGTCCATACTTTGAATCCTATAGGCATTATTGCCTAAATCCTCTACGATCTTAAATGGTCTAATGTATAGGTTGGGCAAACTTCGAGAAAAATCTTGCTTTGGGATCGGAAACAGCAGGCTTTTTAATTAAAACATCGGTCCCAATCTCCAATGGTTTCTGGAACTTCCTATATCTCATTTTTTCGCTCTTTTCTCCGCTTGTTTTACCATGCGTAAATTTGCTCGTCGAACGTTATCTTCAGCTTCAGGCACTTCCGCTACAGGTCTTGGGATAATATCATTCCAAGGACGCCGAGGATGATGATTTAGATGAAGTATGCTGGGAATGTTGTCAATTGACTCATGCCAAGTATTATTCATGCATTCTGCGATCGTTGGTAAGTATGTCGCCCATGTCCAATGACGTTCCGGGCAGAAAATTCTGCAGTGCTTGGAGATTTCCCGCATAATCCTCTCTGCAGCGTTCGACTCTGGATGCCTAATCGAACTAAACCTGTGTTGAATGTCCATCCTTGCAAGCGCCTCAGCAAACTCTTTAGATGTAAATTGAGTCCCGTGATCAGTGATTACGCAACTCGGCTTTCCCATTTCCGGTATAACCTGTCTTTCTAACGCTCTGATGATGGATTTCGAGTTAGCCTTCCTGATTTGTTGTAACGATACAAACTTTGACATGAGATCTAGGGTCACCAAGATGAACCGGTTACCTCGTTTACCGACTGGTAACACACCATATAAATCCATTGCGAAAATGTCTCTGGGTTTATCTGGTATTATAGGAATTGGCTGTTGGTACAATAATATTGAGCTGTGCTTCACACGCTGACAGATGTCACATGTTCTAATTATTTTCCTAACATGTCTTCTCAATCCAACCCACGTGAACGTCTCACCAATTGTAGCTGTCAATTTATCAACTCCACCGTGAGCAATCATACGGTGTACGTACCATATTAATTTGCATCTCAGTTTATGCGGGACGACTACCCTTAATTTCTTCTTCTCCTTATCTACAAATTTATATAGCAAATTGTTATTGTAGACGTACTCAGCCGTTAGCGCATTCACTCCGTGATTATCTGGCCTATCAACGACTCTTTGACACTCTTTAATTATTGATCTTAAACATCGGTCATTCATCTGCAACTCTGATAAACGTTTCAGATCTTGGAGGCATTCCTCGTCCTCAGCTGTTATTTCTATGACATTCATTTCTCGTACACCTTCCGGAGGATTCCTGCTCAAACTATCGGCTAACACATTTGACTTCCCAGGGCAATACTCTATTTGAAGGTCAAATTGCTGTGCATATAATGCCCATCTAGAGACCCTTTCACTAGATAAAGATGATTTTAGTACAAACGTCAGAGCCTTATGATCAGTTCTCAGAATGATTGGGTACCCATAAATAATCTTCTTCCATGATTGTAAAGCATAAATGATTGCTAACATCTCTAATTCTGTCGTGGTGTATTTTGTCTCATGAGAGCGCAGCTTCCGACTCACGAATGCTAGGTATGTCTTCTCACCATTCCCGCCTTCATCTTCCTGGAATAAAGCTGCTCCCACTCCAACAAGCGATGCATTCGACTGAATAATAAATTTTAGATTAAAGTTTGGGTAACCAAGCTTGATGCTATTGATCATTAACTCCTTCGTCTTGAGAAAAGCATCGTTATGACGTTTGCCCCAGTGCCATCGATTATTGGTCTTTAATAGATCCTGAAGTGGTGCTACAACATCGGTATACCCTGGACAGTGGTTCGCAAAGAAATTCGTCAAGCCTAGGAACTGTCGGACGTGCTTGATTCTTTTAGGTACAGGGAAATTACTGATAGTCTGAATTTTCAAAGGGTTTGGTTTTACCCCAGTTCCATCGATCACATGTCCCACAAATAGAATTTCCGGCTGACAGAACTTAGACTTATTCCTATTAATTTTAAAACCTGCTTCGTTCAGGTTGACCAGCAACCGTTCTAATTTCCTTACATGTTCTTCGAAAGTCGCTGTCGCAAGGACAATGTCATCCACGTACATGGTGATAAATTCCTTAACATCAGGGTCCAAGTTCCTGTCTAGGGCTCGTATGAGAGCGGCCCCTGAATTACGGATACCAAATGGGAGTCTTTCGAACACATATGCCTGATTATCGAATAAGAAACCAGTGAACAATTTCGATTTCCTTTCCAGAATGATGTGGTAATACGACGACGTCAGATCTAATATCGTGAAGTACTTCATTCCCTTGAATCTCTTAACGATCTCCTTAATCAGTGGTGCCTTGTCATACTCTGGTATGATCCTCAAGTTTAACTGTCCTGCATCCATACAAACGCGAATCGAACCGTTGTTCTTCCTCACTATCACTAATGGGCTACAGTAAGGTGAATGCATTTTCGAGATGATTCCATTCTCGATCATTTCTTGAATAACCTTCCTTGCTTCCGGCATATATATGTGTCAGGCACCGGGTATGTTTTCGTTTTGAAAGGTCTCCAATCGTTTACCAATATTTTATATTCGAAATTCTTAACTGCACCAGGCTGTTTCTTAAAAGCGCTGTCATAGTTCTTCAATAGGCTTGTTATTATTTCCTTCTGTCCAGCCGTACCTCCAATTCCTTCTTCAGTCGTAGTTTCTCGCAGGTCTTCTGAGTCATATTTCTCCATGATTTCCTCTGCTAACTGCATTACATTTTCGGCCGAAATGTTCATGGTTTTATGTAATTCACATACCCTTTTATTTTCAATTCTAGCAGTAACATGCGTTCGTTCCACATTATTGTGTCTGATCCGAATCTCCTCTCTGTTCAAATCGATAACGATGTTGTTTTCTCTTATAAAGTCTGAGCCTATTATTACATTGTGTTGGATTTTATCCATTACCAAGAACGGATGTTCAAATGTGACCCTTCCAATCTCCACCGGTAGAAAGGTTTGCACCATACAACTGGCAACTTTGTCGGGTATGATCCCTCTTATCTTTACGTTGGCCACCGGTATGACAGGAATTCGTGCTCTGCCTTGAAGTTCCGTGAAAAATACCCTTGAAATAATGCTAATGCTGGCGCCTGTATCTAATAAAGAGTATACTCTGACGCCCAATATTGCTACCCAGATGATAGGAAGTCCTCTTTTTATTTCAACTTCGCCCGACTGGCGGTCTTCTAATAACTCTTCGGGCTCGAATTCCCAAGACTCTATATTGCTGATAATCCATTCTCGTTGCCTATTCAGCTGTTCATCAAGATCTATCTTATCTTCTTCAAATTCTAAATTGTCGTTGTTTTTTCTCCCCATTCCTCTCTTTGGGATTATCCTCAAACGGAATTGCACCAGGATTGAGCGTTCTACTTAAAGCATCATTCCTTTGCTGTTGCTGGTATTGGAGACTTGTCGCACCTACACAGTCCGCATTCATTTCCTGGTTCCTAATTGCTTCCTCCCAACGCTTTGCTTCTTGTTGGTGTTTCACTTCTTCCAGGTATTTCCTTTTTTCCTGATCGACGTCCCCATTTCGATCTTCACTCCTCTGTCCTGGTCTTCCCTGGCTTCTGTTTCTCCGGTACGGCCATCTATCCCGATGATAGTTCCAGTGTGCCATTCTCCTAAATCGCGAGTACCTTCCATTGTTATTCTGAGGCGACGTCCATTCTCTATGTTGCTGGTTACTATCTTGGTTATCATATCTCTCTTGCTTCCACCTCTTCGCACAATGGCATTGATTATTTCCTCGACAGTCTTCTCGTTCCACTGGTGTAGCGACATTCACCGATGGCTCTACGTGTTTTATTATTCGGTTTCCAACCTGCGTATTCGTACTGTCAAGTTGTCTCAGTACTGCTTCAGCATGTACTGCAGATAGTACATTTGCTGCAATTAACAGTCGCTGAACGTCAGGTGGAAATTGTTTAATTATAGCTCGTACCATTTCTAGTTCTGTCGGCGGTGAATCTAACTCTTTTAGACGGTGGAATTGCATAGTAAAGTAATCTGAAAAGCAGCTTGGTCCACCGAGAGAGTATTTTTTTGAGTATAGCTCCAACCTAACATTCTGTTGAACATCAATTCCCCAAAATCTCTCTAAAAACGCCTGTTTAAACCCGGTATAATCCTCGAAAACATATCTGAACGCCTTAAACCATATCAGCGGCGCTCCGTCCAAGTGACGTTCTACCGCTTTGAGTTGTCTTTCAGGCATTATCTTCGCCTCACGGAAATACTCTTCAATTTCTCGGATAAAACCTCGAGGAGTCATTCCAGACTTAATGTTCCCAGTGAACTTCTTCGGTCTATCCTAATTAGTGCGAATCACATTAATTATCTGGGTATCATTCTCGGTATGCATGACGCTGTTCTCGCTACCATCAGTATTGCCTACTGGAATCTCAAATTGGCAATCTATTTCGGTCTTCCTTTCGTTATCCGTTGACGATGATTTCTCTAAAGGGGTCAGTGCAAGCCTCTTCGTTGTTTCGCTGTCAATTTTCATGTTTTGAATGTCCTTTTGTACGTTCTCAAGCTCATCGCTCAATTTCTTTATTTGCTGACCAGTCAGTGTTCGGTTTTTATCTGACTCGTCGATGATCAACTGGAACTTGCTACTGATGTCTTCTTTTGCTGTGTTCAACTCCTCATGAACACCTCTGTTGACTTCCTCAACATCTTCAGATATCTTTTTGAACTTGTCTTCCCAGCTGGTGCTCGATTCAACGATCTTTCCTTGTATAATTGCTACTTCCTCCTTTAACTCATTTAGATCGCGGTCAACCTGTACTTGGATATCGTTCACGTTCACCTTCAGCTCGGCCTAAAGTTCGGCGAACATTTCATTGACTTCTTTCCTGTTTTCGTTTATGACCGTTGTTACTTCATTCCTTAAATTCCTCATGTCCTCTTGCATGTCAGCCTGTATCTCGGACATTCGCGACCCCAGTGCTAGCATTTCTTCTTGCTTTACCTTCGAATTCTGCTGGACTATTTCAGCAACGATCCGTTGGTTCTCCCTGATTTCTCTGTTGGTCGCCTCCTGCCTTTCCTGGTTCTCTTTCCTCATCTCCATTGCCATTGTTTCCTGTGCTTCTCTTATTTCTTTTGCCGTTGTCTCTTGCAATTCTCTCATTTCTTTCGCCATTGTCTCTTGCAATTCTCTCATTTCTTTCGCCGTTGTCTCTTGCAATTCTCTCGTTTCTTTCGCCGATGTCTCTTGCAATTCTCTCATTTCTTTCGCCGAAGTTTCTTGCGATTCTCTCATTTCTTTTAGAGCGATTTCCTGTGATTCTTGCGCTTTCGTTACCCTTCCTGCCAATTCTTCTAACAGTGCCTTCACTTGTGCCAACGACGCCATTATTAATGTTATGGTAATCGAACAGTAAATGTCTTTATTCTCCTACCGTTCCTCAAATGTCACCTACCTAACTCTACTCGCTATCCGCTAAGTATATCAGTTGACTATTTAGGCCCTGATGGACCCGAACCCGTACCGAAATGACTGATAGCTACCGCAATAAACATGAATTAACAAACAATCTGATCTTTGATTAACCGACACAACCTTCCAATTTCTCATTTGCCTAACTGAACCTTTGCTATCATATCCCGTTGCTTCCTTTTCAGGCCCCGCTGTTGGGTAGCCAAAAACTATAAATATAGACTGTGTGACCGTTCGTGGGACGCCTAACTCGGAGATGATAATACATTTTATAATTCCGCTCGACTAGAATTCAGGGGTTTACATGATCCTCCACTCAGGGCATGGCCCTTCGGAAAGGAAGCGGTCACATCCTATCAATAATTAGTCCGATAATAATCTGACATCGGTTTCAAGATAATAAGTTCACTAAAACTAAGCATAAATGAATATTTGCAATGAGAAATTGGAAGTATAATAATTTTAATAAAATGAAATAACTGACTACAATTGAACAATTGAATATGCAACGTAAAAATATATATATATACTTTGTGCATCGCTACCGCACTGTATTAAAGAATCAAGTCCATCTTGAAAAATAATTGTCAGTCATTAAGTTAAAGTCACATCATTACGCAACACTGATTCGATTGTAATATAATGGAAAATCAGCAATTTCAGTCTCAAATCGTTCATCTTGTTTGTTCATTTCTGACGTATTACTAGACGAACCTATCCTCCCTGCTCTACTTCTCTTATTACTTCATTATAATTACCTAACTAACTGAGTAATAACTTGAATTTTCTAACAGCGCATGATAAACACTGAAAATCCATCAAATACTTAATAATATCAGTGTTCCATAATCAACTAACTGCATGTCTCCATCCAACCAACGGCATCATGTGGCTGCACCTGAAATAAGGTACTATCTACTGACATAAATAAGAAAACTATCAAATGCCAGACGATCTGCGTTGCATCGGCTCCATTCCATCCTGCTGAAAATACACCTACAGCGCTAACTTACTACATCTAGCAATACCACAAGTTGATCTACAGTACAGGTGACAATAATCTCACAATCTAATAGTCGTTCGAGTAGCTTGTCGAAGATCCTACTCGTATATTCGTAAATACATTCCGCTACCCATGTGATACCAAATTAAACTCATGTCAGCTCGCATGCCTAACCAAACTCTTCGAAAAGCATTCAAACAACGCTACGAAACACGCTCATCTAATAAACTCAAATATACGCGGCGGAAATAACTCTCAATACTATTATCCTAACCATTGGCCATCTCAAAGAATTAAATTACTACCGCAGTTCACCACTCAACAAATCATTCTCTGCTTATACCGTCAACTATACCTTTAGATGACCCTATATATTTTACGCTACACAATGTCCACCACATAATGAGAAATCATCATTCCCTACATAAATGAGCTAAATATCTTTGAAGAGCTTCACTATTATTCATACAACCATCACTGAGTCGATCCACTAAACATATCACAACACTCCGCGGAATTATACATTATCATAAGATCACCACTTCAAATATTTCACACATCAGTACATCAAAACTTACCTCTGGCATTCAAGATCACACACGCCTTATAACTGTTCCACTAACACGGAAAACAACGCAGGAAAGATCGCCTAACCCTAGTATTCACCAACGGAAAACGATATTCTAATATACGTAGTAGCATTACATGACGTTACCAACACCGTTAGCACGTTAGAACATTCAAGTCATTTCACTTTATATCACCTGTGTGACATTAAAAAAAATCTACTTCTACAATAAGCATCTACAAGTAAACAAGAAGGGCAAGGTTCGACTACTCATCTGACTTCTTCGCTTCTCCATAGGTATTGGTCGTCAGGTTATTTTTTCAGCCATCTCATTCATTTCGGCAGAGTGTGGATCCACCAGGATCCTACTGGTTTACTCGGACATCTCTTCTATATGAACTTCCTTATTCACAAATATAGGCAACATCTTGAGTTCAACCTGAAACTTGAACAGAATGGTTAGATCGAATTCGTACAGATTTTTTAATCCACTGTTATAGATTAATACTGGCCTGTGTAAATTTTATATCGCTCAATGCTATACTTAGTTTGTTAACGTATTTAGGCCTCAACTTCTTAAATTTTATGAGCTTTAATTCGCATATAAGGGCTGAGCTCTCTACTGCTTCACAATCCTTTTTGTACTATTCAAGAATTCACACTTAAAACAAATTCAAACTTCATTATTTCAATAAAAAACGAGGCTGCTTTTCATAAACTACATGACTACGATCCTGACTGCTTTACATCTGACTTTGACATTGAGGAAACGTTATCTTAGAGATTCACAAAGGAATGCAGGCTACCATTGTTTATTCTTCTCCACCTGAAATACGTCATACCACACGCCTGTTAGATAATTAACTGTATATAATTCCGGGTCAATCCATGGCCCCCTTGACGTCTGTTATACTAGATGTGATGTCTGGCCTATTTTCTTCTCAGCTGTTACTGCAAATATTTATTGATACCCGCTTGTGACTACACGGTTTTTCACGCGGTCCGATGTGTACCACGGGGTTCCGAGCTTGATCTATCGATTCTCATCCAAAAGATCTACTATCAATTCGCGAGTTGTGACGGCTCATATCTTACGAATATATAAATTCGCCGCACATCAATAGTTTATTTTACCACCATGCCGTCCACATGCATTTATCATTCCTATGACCTTCAATGTCTCCCTGACATGTAATTGCACGTCATTGGAAGGTCATAATAGATTATTGTATTTTCTTGGGGCGTTGAACGGAATCTGGATAGGGAGTAAGGTTCCGTTACATGGGCGAGAGGGGATATTAATCCCCCTACTCAAGCCTGACAAAGATCATATGTATGCAGAATGTTACAGTCCTATTTGTCATACTCACTGTCTGTGTAACTTGTCTGAAAGGATGGTGAAGAATGACTGGTGTGGTGTTCGGAGAATAGAAGACTTTTGTCCATGTTTACCAGTGTGGTTTTCGAGCTGCTCGCTCCACCACCGACCATTAGGACGTTTTTCTCTGACAAGCATCTGGTGGCTGGTTTCTTCGATTTGGTAAAGGCCTAAGACACCACATGGCGAGATGGCATCCTTTTTCAACTTTGCATCAGTGGAAATTGCGAAGTAATTTACTGGCTTTCATTGCAAATTTTTGTCCCTCCCTCTTACCCGTGTCAGAGTAGGGAGGGCACATTCGAAATATCACGTTGAAGACAATGGAGTCCCACAAGGATCATTACTCAGTGTCACTCTGTTCGCGATTGCTGTAAACTGTGTTAATGCTGCTGTTGGTCGAGCAGTAATACCGTCTCTATGCGGATGATTTTTCTCTGCATTATAGCAAGGCTTTGAAGAGAACTTAATGACCACCTATTCAATACAATACAATTTGTTGTCCGGATTAAGTTATAACGTTTTATTTCTTGGGTATTAGTTTCGACGCTGGTGTGCATCATGTTCAGCCGATCGTGGAAATGGGCAATCATACAAAAATTACATATACACAATATAAAATACAAGTTACATATCACTATAAAAATACTCCTAAAAATGAAAAGTTCCTAAATAAATTGACAATAATGGCTATGTTTATCTTCATACAGGATTATTCTAAATGATTGTCGGGGTTTTGTGAATTTTTTTGAAAACGTGGAAAACGTATCATTTTTATTGTTGCAGTAACGGTTAGACAAACTCTCAAAGTTTTGTTTTGCATCAACTGTAGTACATAAGTTACCACCAGATGACAGTAATAACAGTGTTTAACAAAATAGCGGTTAGCGGTAAGGAGAAAGCATTTTGTACTCTTGAATTTCATCAACACCGATCCCTTACCAGAGTCCAGCGCCATTTTCGGACCAAATACAGGAAGGAGCCTCCTTCCGACAACTCTGTTCGCAGATGGTACGCACAATTTGTGGATACAGGTTGTTTGTGCAAAGGGAAAAGCAGTGGGCATCCCGCTGTGTCAGAAGCGGATGTGAATCGGATTAGGCGCGTTTATCTCCGTAGTCCTAAGAAATCAACTACGAGATGTAGCAGGGAATTGCAACTTCCTCAAACCACAGTGTGACGTGTGTTACGACGGCGCCTAAAGGTAAAGCCATATCGCCTACAATTGCGTCAAGCTCTAACAGCTAATGACAAAGTCCTACGTTTCAACTTTTGCATGGCACTGCAGGAACGGATTGAAGAAGATGGCGGTTTTCTTAACAGAGTAGTTTTCAGTGACGAAGCTACTTTTCATGTAAGTGGAAAGGTAAACAAACAAAACGTTCGCATTTGGGGTGCAACGAACCCCCATTGTTATATGGAACATGTCCGAGACTCTCCTAACGTGAATGTGTTCTGTGCCGTTTCAAACATGAAGGTCTATGGCCAGTTCTTCTTCAATGAACAGGCAGTAACAGGGCTGACTTACCTGGACATGCTCACAGAATGACTGTTACCCCAGTTGAGTGACGACAAGGATGATTACGTGCTGCAACAGGATGGAACACCACCTCATTTCCACAGGTAGGTGAGAGCATTTTTAGACCAAGAACTTCCACAACGATGGATGGGATGCGGAACGGAAGGTGATCTGATGCTCTTACCGTTTCCACCACGTTCACCAGATCTTACACCATGCGAATTCTTCCTGTGGGTTATGTTAAAGATCAGGTATTTGTTCCTCCTCTACCTGTGGATATTCAGGAAGAGAAGCAGCGCATCCAAGCCACCTTCGAAAGCATCACCGCTGCCATGTTGACTCGTGAGTGGGAATAGATGGACTATCGAGTAGATGTGTGTAGAGAGACACAAAGCGCACATATCGAGCATTTGTAATGTACTATGTATGTCAAAATAACTTTATGAGTTACAGTACACAATTAAACAAAATTCATATTCCTACGTCAATAGCACTGTGAGTTATGAATTTTTGTAACCCCGACAATCATTTAGAACAACCCTGTATTTCAACAAGTAAGTTCTTGACAGTCGAACGTAATACACTATGAACTAAACATCTTCCAAGTTGGGATCTTGGGAGTCCTAGGTTGACTTTTAGTCACAATTTGATATTGGATAAAAGTAAATTGTTCTTTAACAACATGTTATGCTTTCTTCTGAATATAAGTTGTACCGGGAGGTACACCTCAACTCCGCACTTTCAAAATAAGCGCCTTAATGAACTCCTATATCGACAAAAATGTGAAATTGCTACTACATAAAGTTGAGACTTTAATCAGAAGATGTCACTACTGAAATATTAAGGAATTGTGTTATTGTGAAGTTTCCTAAACTGATTGGATTTCTCTTGGTTTTGTTTTTGCTGTACATCAAGAAATTTGAACGCTTTTCCACTGATGTCACTACCAAAAAACTATAGTCATGCACTCTGGTGCAAGGTAAAGGAAGTTGTTATTGAAATAAATTTTGTGTTTAAAGGTTTTCTCAACCTTCATTTGTTTTTTATGTAATTCTAGGTTTGCTACACTTCTGTCTCATTCCGCCTGTTTTGAATCTGTCGAATGACAATTTTCTGTAATTAATTTTCAGCCTATCACAGGCTTCTTGTTCGACTTTGAGTGTAACTTTTGGGTTCAGCCAATAAAAATGAGAGGGTGTGTCCAAATTAGTCCAGAATCCCCTCGAACATTCCCTGAGGGTATATATACTGCGGCTTTTCAAGTTTCCTTGTCTCACTTGATCGTCGTCTTTCTGAGTGTGTGTGTTAAGGCAGGAGGCGGGATGCCTCATTCTTCGGCAGGCAGTACATCAGCCAGGTAATGGCCACCTAAATTCTCTTTTCTGTAGCTACCTCCGCAGACTTATCCGAGGGGAAGTTCCGAAATTTTTAACTCTGCAACAAAACTTTTCTAAAATATAAATTTTCTTTCGGCTAATGTAAACTTTCATAAAGTCTTTAATTGTAAATCAGGGATAGAGACTGAGTTACCCTCTCGAGCTCCCCTTCATCTTTGTTTGAGGTGACTACGATTTCATAACTGTTTTCTTCCTGTAATGTATTAAATTTGTTTCCATGCGAGTCACCTCAGTAGCTTGGGACTAGCCCCTGTTTCTTCGGGCCGAGAGCCCTGTTAGGTTTTTAATATTTCATTATCTAGGAGCACAAGTGTACGCCTCCATTCAGTTTGTGTTCGGGCCATTTATTCAACCTATTCTTTTTCCACAAAGGCCCAGTAGGTTGGGTACTAGATAGCCCTGTGTGAAACTATTTCCATTTGTAAATCGTGCCTTGTGAGGCCATAGAGTGTAAGATTTTGATGTAATGTTGCCTTGAGTGGGATGTAAGATATCGAGAGCAAGTAAGCTCTTTCCAAAAGTTTTGTAATAGTGAGGGGTGCCTCTGGAAGGCTAAATATTGTAACTTCTGGAGCAAGTGCTCTTAAATCGGGATATTTCCGTCCCTGTCTAACCATTGAGATTTCGTAATTTTTGTAAACTGTATCCGGTATCTCAGAATTTGTAAACTAAGGTCTTGAAACACTAAAGCTCTAAAATTCACTAATTTGGGATTTTCTAAGTCTTGTTTCAGGATTGCTAATTGTACCTGTCATGTTGTTATGTTCACTCAGTGAAGAAATTTGTTAAGTTTGATATTCTGAAAGAAATATAACCTTTTAAAGTTTAAATTCAATTCTTGATGTTGTAGTTAGACCCATTCAAGCCCGCACCTTCTTTCACCTCTCTGCGTTCCACAGATACCCCGGAACATAAGTAATTTTTTGCAAGATGCTTTACGTCGCATCGACACAGGTAGGTCTTATGGCGACAATGGGAAGGAAAGGTTTAGGAGTGGGAAGGAAGTAGCCGTGGGCTTAATTAAGGTACAGCCCCTGCATATGCCAGGTGTGAAAATGGGAAACCATGGAAAACCATTCAGGACTGCCGACAGTGGGGTTCGAACCAACTATCTCCCGAATACTGGATACTGGCCGCACTTAAGCGACTGCAGCTATCGAGCTCGGTAAATGTAAGTAATGATTCTGTGATAGATAAAAACAATCTTAAAAACACAGCTGTGAACAGTTGCGTGTGTCTATTTCCACTGGCTTAAGGAACTGAGCGTTGTGGTAAGTTTGAGTCAAGGACATCCCGTGAGCCGAGGAAGATGGGTAGAGGGATCAGGGGCTGAGGGAAGGGGTTGAGGGGCAATCGAGTAAGGGGAATGAGGAGGGCGTTGTGGGGGAAGCGCATAACAAGATAAAGTGTTATGCGTGATCCGAAAAATTGAGCTGTTATTTGAAACTTTAATGTTTTTAAAAACACAATAAAAATCGAACAGTACTTTTGGGTTTTCGAAATATCGTTCAAATTTAAATTAAAATATTGGTCCAAATTTATGTAACAATATTCAGCAGCGTCAAGCAATGGACACTTACTTAATGAATCCAGTATCTCAATATCCCGCTCTATACCAGAAAATGTGTGTTATAGATCATGGATATGTTGGCCCACAGCGGAAAATCTGTTGTGCCTTTTAGCATTAAAGTGCTCTGTATATCTAATCTTGAAGCTGCGTCCAGTTTGCCCCACATATGAACAATTGCAGTCATTACAACGAAACCTGTAGACTCCTGGTTTAGAAAAAGTATTGCATCTATTTCTTGAAGTGGAGTTACGTAAATTCTCCGTACTTCTGTTATTAGTTATTGAAAATATGCTAGAACTGGGTTTACCTCTAAGTAAAGTGGTTTATGGGTGGTATCTGAACTTATTAATTATACGTTCAATGAACTCCTCGTTGAAGCCGTTAAATTTAGCAATCGAGCGGATGGTGTTTGACTCTTTGTTTAAATTAACTTTTGACCTAGGAATCTTGAAAGCGTGATCCACTAAACTGTTGTATGTGGCGCTTTCATGCGTTTGAGGGTGTAAAGAATCTTGTCTTATTGTAGTTGCAGTCTGGGTAGGTTTTCTATAAATACTGTAAGTAAGGGAAGACGGAAGTCTTGTAATGTTTCAAATCCTGTTACAAGATTATATCTGTGTTATTATTATTATTATTATTATTATTATTATTATTATTATTATTATTATTATTATTATTATTATTATTATTATATCTGCGTTATTATACATACATACATTATCATTATAGACTGTTATGCCTTTCAGCGTTCAGTCTGCAAGCCTCTGTGAATTTACTAAACGTCGCCACAATCCTAGATCGGCAACTAGTGTTGTGTCCTCATTTAGTTCTAAACCTCTTATCTTTAAATCGTTAGAAACCGAGTCTAACCATCGTCGTCTTGGTCTACCTCTACATCTCTTAACCTCCATAGCAGAGTCCATTATTCTCCTAGGTAACCTATCCTCCTCCATTCGCCTCACATGACCCCAACACCGAAGCCGGTTTATACGTACAGCTTCATCCATCGAGTTCATCCCTAAATTAGCCTTTATCTCCTCATTCCGAGTATCATCCTGCCATTGTTCCCACCTGCTTGTACCAGCAATCATTCTTGCTACTTTCATGTCTGTTACTTCTAACTTATGAATAAGATATCCTGAGTCCACCCAGCTTTCGCTCCCGTAAAGCAAAGTTGGTCTGAAAACAGTCCGATGTAAAGATAGTTTCGTCTGGGAGCTGACTTCCTTCTTACAGAATACTGTTGATCGGAACTGCGAGCTCACTGCATTAGCTTTACAACACCTTGATTCAATATCACCTACTATATTACCATCCTGGGAGAACACACAACCTAAATACTTGAAATTATCGACCTGTTCTAGCTTTGTATCATCAATCTGACATTCAATTCTGTTGAATTTCTTACCTACTGACATCACTTTAGTCTTCGAGAGGCTAATTTTCATACCATACTCATTGCACCACTTTTCAAGTTCAAGGATATTAGACTGCAGGCTTTCGGCACAATCTGCCATTATGACCAAGTCGTCAGCATGGGCCAGACTGCTTATTAATTTCCACCTAACTGAATCCCTCCCTGCCATTTTATACTTTTCAGCAGATGATCCATGTAAACTACGAACAGCAAAGGTGAAAGATTACAGCCTTGTCGAACCCCTGTAAGTACCCTGAACCAAGAACTCATTCTACCATCAATTCTCACTGAAGCCCAATTGTCAACATAAATACCTTTGATTGATTTTAATAATCTACCTTTAATTCCATAGTCCCCCAGTATGGCGAACATGTTTTCCCTTGGTACCCTGTCATATGCTTTCTCTAGGTCTACGAAACATAAACACAACTGCTTATTCCTCTCGTAGCATTTCTCAATTACCTGAAAAATTTTACACACAACAAAATTCGTTGACCCTTAATTTGCCGGTTATTTAGCAAATCATTCCTGAAAATGTACATAGTATTTTACCCTTTTGACCACCCATCCATGTGGGTGTGGAACCGTTGATTTCTGAAGGTATCAGTTCGACCATTTTGAACACAATGACTATTGATGGTCATGGACCAAGTAACTGTTGGCCAAGTGGGCACGATCCCATGAATCATGACATCGCCTATACTTTTATTGAGATGAGACCAACCCGGGATACTACAAACTCTCCTCGTGTTCCTAACCAAGATATGCTAATCGTTAATTGAAGGAAACAACAAAGGGACTCTAACCTAATGGTCCAGATGTAGGGATTTGCCATCACTTTACAAATAACAAACTTAACATATTATTTACAACACTTTGACATTATTACGTTATTTCGCTAGCTGACTTCCCTAGTATCATTCAACATCATCATCCGAAATAATTTAAAAATATTTTAATTTCATTACTATTATTATTACTATTATTATTATTATTATTATTATTATTATTATTATTATTATTATTATTATTATTAACAGTAGAGATCATGATTATCGTAACCCGTAATCATCATTGCTTTAATGTTTCAATTTCCTTTTTCACCATTCTTATTATTCTCAAAATTAATTTAATCAATTCTTATTATTCTTCAAATTATTATTATTAATTTCAAAATTCTATATTTCAATTTCAATTCCTACGACTATTATTATTATTCTCAGAAATAATATAATAAATTCTTATTATTATTCTTCTTCACATTATTATTATTAATTTGAAAATTCTATTTTTTAATTTTAATTGTTACGTGGCAGTTAACTATTATTATGTTTAACGCATAACCCCTTTTACAATTCCGATCTAGTTTGGCACTTAATCAATTAAGACACGATTTACTTGGATTATTATTATTATTATTATTATTATTATTATTATTATTATTATTATTATTATTATTATTATTATTTCGAAAATTATATTTTAATTTCACTCTTTAGAAATTAGTCACATATGTTAACACCCAAATATGAACCGCCAAGATCCGATTTCATATCGCTCGGGACATAATAACGGTAATCGAATCCGCAACCTTATTTTCGTACTGTCGTTAATTTATGGGAACACCATGTTCTCCCAAGACAAATCTCAAATCCCATGGCACCTCGAAGTTGGGCAAATACATCCAATCTCTGCAAGTGCTAAATTATTCCTTCCATTTCATTTTGAAGTCCATTTATTCCACTGGAACTCTTCAAACATTTAATTCATTCATTTATCTTAGGTGCGTGGATTCCTGCCACTCATGACACCGAATCGGCATATTCTATCGACGTAGGCCCCAAGATTTATCTGTTTCATCGTCAAAAGGAATACGGCTCAATTCTCACCTCGTGCCGGATTTTTCTCAAAAATGGGCTCAAACCAATCTGGGCTTTCAACATATCATGACCATACTATACACGTGCCTCTCTCACTTCTAAAAAATATTTTTGATTATTATGGAGTCCAAAAACGTTAAATAAACAATTAATGTTAAAATCATATTTACTGCCTGAATTAAAGTTTTCGACGCCATATGTTATCACGACATTGAAATTACTTTAACTTGTAATCATTCTATCAACTTAGGCCCGTGCCATTATTCACAAAGCAGTATTATAAAAACGCATTTACACATTACCCATATTCATTTATCACTCCGATACTTCTACTGATTAATATATTTCTGTCCACTGGCGAAACTTCGCGGCACAAATAATCATCGATATTTACAGACAATTCAATGGACTTCATTCCGTCCCACAACAATTAAAATCATTTGGCAACCCTCTACCTCTGGATAATCTTACAACATGCCTTAATATCTATAAAGTTTCCGATAACTGAAAACCACATTTGAGCACTTCTAAAATGAATATTTATCTTATCTTTACGTGAAACCTGCTCCATATAAATTCAAACAAATCAAGCACTTGAATAAACAAATCAACACTACTCTACTCTATTAAATAATCAAACATATGATGAGTGCTTGATCTAATTATGTACATATTAATTTGTCCCTTTGTCTATGTATCTCTGAATTTATACGAGTAGGAAACGGTTCGTTTCACAATCAAGTTACCATAATGAAGGAATATGATTTCCTCCCGCCAACGATAGCAATCTACAAATATATATTAAGGGGTACTCATCTCTGCCTGTAGTTTGCTAAACCGGGCGAGGAGCTTAGCCCCATCCGGATTTTAGCCCTGCATCCTACTGGTATTCATGCCAGCTTGAAGAGGTAATCCTTCACACCTTTTATTCTTACACATTTTAAATATTATAAAAGCAAAATAAATAACATTTGCTCTTGTAATAATTTGCACTCTAAATTTCACATATAAATTTAACACTCTTGG
The DNA here is from genome assembly GCF_040414725.1 of Anabrus simplex. Lineage (NCBI taxonomy): Eukaryota > Metazoa > Arthropoda > Insecta > Orthoptera > Tettigoniidae > Anabrus > Anabrus simplex. The sequence goes on from NC_090266.1 coordinate 90,387,619, forward strand.
CTTTTTATCTAGCCACTTAATGTAAATATACATTTTCCGTTCCTTCCCCGGACACTAGGAACATGTAATACCTCGGTATAACTTTCAGCGGCCCGCCGCGCACTCGATTTTTCCCATCTCACGTTCGCGTAGCTGACCAGGCATCAGTTATTAATTGACTGTTTACTTGGTGAAATTCCGTCGAACACCCACGACCGTTCTCACGTAACGTACTTCCTATTCTTGATATAGAACCTCACACTTCTCTCCGTAGGTGTTGATTCAATGAGTTCTGTATATATTCGAACTCCTGCTGGTACACTGTTCAAGACTGTAACATGGACTACTTCACGTCCCGGTTCACTGTGCTACGTAACATTATAATACCTCAAACAAAATTCCACGAGTGACTACACACACGTACTGGCGTAGTAACTGCACGAACAATTTATCACAAGTAAGGTACTTTCGTCTCCACGACCCTGTATTTATATTCGACTCCCCTCTCCTCCGAGTTCACGAGAGGTCATCTTATGGCACGCAATTCCAATATCCTCATAACACTATTTGCGGCTCAGCCATAGGCTTAAACTTGGGATCCACTGATGTAATTATGTTATTTTAGCATCTATGCCAATTCTCAAATAATATCGTTCGCTGGTAATTGATATAATCGTGAATTTAGCTCCTGTATCCCAGGCTGGGATTTCGCGCCCTTTTGTAGCGTCTCCTGCCTGCAGCCAATCAACGGATAGCGTCCATGAATTCTCAGAATTGGGAACATGTATCATTTTTAAAAATATTTTTTTTCAAAAGTACACCAATGAAATAGTACGTAAACGTATTACATTGTGGTATGTTGCCTTGTTTTCTACCATAAAAAAATATTTAATAGTGCCTTTCCGCAAGGCGAGTGAAACGGCCTCTGACGTAAGCGGCGCGCTGTGACGTCACGATCCAGTACCGCATGGAGCTCTGTCAGCCGTTGTGCATCAGCCGTTGCTAAAAGCCGATTGTTTATTATTCATGATCGCGAATAACTTCGAAATGACAGAAGAAAGGTTCAAAACAGCACAGTCAGACAATCTACCATGTGTAGATGTCATCATTCTTGAAAAATGTGACTTTTGTGGCCGCAGAAATTAGCGGATAACAAGCAAGTTTGTAAGTGGCGTCCTTTATATACGTGCAATGTACTGTAAACCATAGTATTAGGATAACAACGAACCTGGATAGATATCACATCACTTTCAACATTTCCTTCCAGACTGATTCCCCTATTAAAGAATAACATTACATTTTCGGGCTTTCAGCATTAGTAAAGTAAGAAATCGGATTTCAGCACTAACATAAACATATAGGTAGCATTATAGTCCGCTTCTGTGGTGTAGTGGTTAATGTGTGCCACTCCCCGAGGCCCGGATTCGATTCCAGGCTCTGCCATGAAAGTTGAAAACAAATAGTACGAGGGCTGGAACGGGGTCTACTCAGCCTCGGGAGGTCAACTGAGTAGAAGGGTTTCGAATCCCACTTCAGCCATCCTCGAAGTGGTTTTTCGTATTTTCCTACTTCTCCTCCAGGCACCTAAGGCCTTGGCCGTTTCCTTCCCTCTTCCTTGTCTATCCCTTCCGATCCTCCCATCCTCCAACAAGGCCCCTGTTGAGCATAACAGGTGAGGCCGCCTGGGCGAGGTAATGGCCCTCCTCACCAATTTCATCACCATACTCAAAGTCTCACGTTCCAGGACACTGCCCTTGAAGTGGTAGAGGTGAAATCCCTCGCTGAGTCCGAGAGAAAACCAACCCTGAAGGATAAACTGATTAAGAAAGAAAGAAAGATCATAGTACTGTAGGTCTATAACCTATCATTTCTAAAAAAATATATATTTATGGTTGGGGCAACTGGCCTACCCACTTCCGGGGCCCATGAAAGAGAATTAAATATCTTTGTGGAGGGAAAAAGTTAAACATGATAAAGATAAATATGACTTCATCTAGTTTCCACAAGTTCAGTGGTTCAGACGGTTGAGGTGCTGGCCTTCTGACCCCAACTTGGCAGGTTCGATCCTGGTTCAGTCCGGTGGTAGTTGAAGGTGCTCAAATACGTCAGCCTCGTATCGGTAGATTTACTGGCACGTAAAAGAACTCCTGCAGGACTAAATTCCTGCACATCGGCGTCTCCGAAAATCGTAGAAGTAGTTAGCGGGGCGTGAAGCCAATAACATTAATTACATTTGGCTTTTAACAAGCTGAGCATATCAGGAAAGAAAAGTGTCCTGGTGACATTTTAGTCGCTCAATACAGGAATGTCTTTGGGTGCTGTGAATTTTACTTTTTTCTGTTTGCTTTACGTCACACCGTCACATATAGGTCTTATGGCGACGATTGGACAGGAAAGGCCTAGGAATGGGAACAAAGCGGCCGTGGCCTTAGGTACAGCCTCAGCATTTGCCTGGTGTGAAAATGGGAAACCACGGAAAACCATCTTCAGGGCTGCCGGCAGTGGGGTTCAAAACATTCTATCTCCCGGATGCGAGCTCACAGCTGCGCGCTCCTGACCACATGGCCAACTCGCGCGGTATTTTTACCCATCGGTTTATTGACTTGGCTTGTATAACCTAAAACTTAGGCTAAGTTGGATAATATTTTAAACACCTACATCACTATTTTCACCTGTGTGCAATTATGTTATTTATTTCATTAATATTATGATAATTATTATAATTGGGCATTGTTAACTTATAAAACCCCAACAGACAAGCATTGGTTTTGTGTAGAGTTATACATTTGTTAAATTCACGTTGTTTCCTTTCATGATGTACACGCCTATTCTTTGTTACATTATAGAGTATTTAGATATAGCCTAAATTTCTTTACCAATTAAGCTCTTCAATAAAGACATACATAACTGTCCCATGGCAAGATATATTGGTAGAATTAGAGCTGTCAAAATGGTTCATAACCCCTTTGATTTATTATCTTGACATGGATCACCCAAAACATAGGTTAGGTTTGGAGAATACTTTAATAATCAGCATTATTTAATGCACTGTTTGTTACTTTCATATTCCAAGATGTAATTGAAGCATCTAAATAAAGCATCATACATTAAAATTTAAAGTTTTACCACTAGAACAGCTGACATGGAAAAGTGATTTGAAAATTCAAACAAATTCATCTTACGTTAAAATCTTCAAAAAAATAAACTGTAGACTTTTCCGATACATCACCAGCATTTCTCCGTCTCGCCAAAATCCATTTCTCCCTAGTTTTAGCGTTCGAGGTTTTGGAGAGTCTGTGGTGGAATAGAATGCCCAAGAACACTTCTGTGAAGCCTATTCCACACATGCTCGATGGGATTAAGGTTGGGACTCACCGTTGGCCATTCCATCTCTTGAAAGTCTAATTCTCGCAAGGCAGCTCTGGTAACGCGCGCTGAATGTGCCCTGCCATTGTTGTGTATGAGTACGAATTAAGGGCCAACACCATATGCTGTAGCAGTATCTGCTTGATGTACCCCACAGCGGTAAGATTACCATGGACGAAGACAAGATCTGTACGGCCATCAATACCGATGCCACCCCATACCATCCCAGAACCTTGTCCGATTTTGTCGCCTTCCTGGACAACATTTGTCATGTACAGCTCACCACGGCGTCTCCATACACGTTGACGTCCATCACCCTGTGTCATATATTCTTCCAGTGAAAAAGATATTTTTGTAGTACTTCATAATCTTCTGACCTGCTCGACCCATATTTTAACTGGCTTAAAATATAATACGCATATTTTATTGTATAGTGCAGCAGTTAACTTTCAATACCGATGTGTTGTTGTAGGTGTGATCTGTGGGTTTTGAAATGTCACAGAAGTGATTTGGATAAGGTGTACAAGAAAGAAGGGACGTTACGCTTATATAAGAATTATAAGATCTGTTCAGATCATTTCCAGGCCAGCGACTTTAAAAATCCTCGACTATACAACCAAGGGTATGTTACATTTTTACTTTAATTGCACGTAAATATTCCTCGAAGCATCACTATCGACAACATTTTCTTACTTTTCTTTCTTTTATCCATCTTCTCGGACTAAAGCCGGGATTTTATAGATTTTCTTTCTGTTAGTAGGCTTCATGTTAAGAGGAAAATTGTCCAGCTTTTAAATGGTAATTCATTGCATCATGTGTGTAAGGAATGAGCCGATATTTTTATCGACAAGTGTCTTAATGTGATACTATGTTTTTAAAAGTTCAGGCAGGAATGCTAAAGCAAAAAACGTAATGCATAAATGAAAGATCAACCGATTTCACATCTTCTTTATATGTCTAATTTCAGTCTTTAAATAATAACCTTTTCAGTAATTCTTCATTCATGTATCCAGAATTGCTTTAGCAACTTCGAAGTTAATATCTCAATAATACTTTCTTTCTAGATGTAATTTATTTATCCATTTTCGTATATGCATTTCCATTGATATTTGAATTTAGCGCGACTTTTCAGGTCAAGTCACTAGGAGCGCCAACGTCGAATTGTCTCCCATTTTAGCAAGGCTAAATCTGTAAGTGTCGCGTATTGTCTCTATTGTATTTGTTAATAATAGAGTAATAGTAAAGTAATTGTTGAGGAATGTGAAAATAGGTTTGTACTTTTAAAGGTGGTAAGGAATGTTAAAGATCCACTATATTATAACAGAGACGTAAAGAGACTAAGAAGGAGGTACAGGTTGGAAAGAAATAGAGTTAGAAATGGCTGTGGAAGTACGGAGAAATTGAAGGAACTTACTAGGAAATTGAATCTAGCAGAGAAGTCAGCTAGGGTAACATGATGGCAAGCATAATTGGCGGCCGTACAAATTTTAGTGAAAAATGGAAGAGTATGTATAGGTACCGACTTTAAGGCAGAAACAGGTTCCAAGAAGGATATTCCAGGATGCGAGGATTTTCAAAAGGCAGAAGTATTCAGTCAGCAGTATGTAAATATTGTTGGTTACAAGGATAATGTCTAGATAGAGGAGGTGACTAACACTACAGAAGTATTAAAATTTAGCCAATAGCATTGACATTTACAGTAAGATACAAAAGTTGAAAACTAGAAAAGCAGCTGGAATTGATAAGGTATCGGGGGATATACTAAAGACAATGGGTTGTGTTTTGATGATGATGATGATGCTTGTTGTTTAAAGGGGACTAACATCGAGGTCATCGGCCCCTAATGGTACGAAATGAAATTACAACAAAAAATCAAAATTATAAACTGACCAAAAGAAAAATAATCGTAATGAAGGAATGGATGGACATGTAGCAAAAAAAAAACATACGAGCGAACAAAATAATTAGTGGATTCAACTCAAAAAAGGATCATATATAATTTATTACTGACCAGGGGACCACTCATAAAGCAGAATCCTGAATCGAGGATGCTTGATGTCGAAAGGGGTGCAAAATCCACGTCTAAGGCCCCACAGAATGGTACATGTCGCGAGTAAAGTAGAACCATGCTATTTGTCATGTTGGGGTACTAATCAAAAGTAGTGAAGACTCACAGTGTCCCACACAAGATGGTACTAATCACAAGTATTGTACTTCGTACAGGTAACGCAGGCCTATGGTGTTTCTCACTCAATGGCACCACTCATAGCCAACGCAAACCAATGAGTTTCCTCACCTAGGTGTACTAGTCACCGGTGCCGGTCCCACGTGCCCCGTGGTGTTCCTCACATAGGGGGTACTAATCACAGGCAACGCAGACCCTCGGTGTCGCTCATACAGTGGTACAACTTACAGGCTACGCCCAGACCCGCGGTGTTGCTCACATGGGTACGACACATGGGTACTGGAAACCCACAGGGGAACCACTCTCTGCTTGTACCAATCACAAACCTATTGTGTCCCAACTATAGTGGTACTACTCGTAAGTAAAGGCGACCCATGGTGATCCCCGCATGATGGTACTAATCAATAGTAGTTTCATGGTACTAATACCAGCACCCCTTGGTCGCCCCTTGTAGTCGCCTCTTGCGACAGGCAGGGGATACCGCGGGTGTATTCTACATGTGTCCCCCACCCGCAGGGGGGTAGTGTGTTTGGTCCGTGAGAGGTATTTTATTTCCCTCAAGTCCGCCACAAAGCCGGTTAGGACTCCCCTAATCCGCCATCTGGGACGCGCCACATGGGAGTATCACCTCTCCCCCTGCTACACCAGCATAGCAGGTTCATGAGGGTTGTGTTCTAGTACCATGTCTGAAGTACTTATTTGATTATTGTTTGTACGAAGGAACTATACCAAATGAATGGAGAGTTGCTATAGTAGGCCCTGTGTATAAAGGAAAGGGTGATAGACATAAAGCTGAAAGTTACAGGCCAATCACTTTGACATGCATTGCATGTAAGCTTTGGGAAAGCATTCTTTCTGATTCATAAGACAACTCCCTTAAGTTATAATACTGACCAGGAAAACTAATAGGAAGAACCAGCTGTACTTCAAGCTGGCTCAGCCAACTAGAAAATGAAACTCAGGAAAGTAAGGAATTTCAAGTTACCCAATTGCAACAGTCAAGTTGTAGGGAGGAAGGGGGTCTGAGATTGCTCTTGGTAAACTGTCAGAGTGTAGTAAATAAACAATTAAAATTCTGTACATTGATGGAATCTTATGAGACTGATGTGGTGATAGGAGTGGAATCGTGGTTGAGAGAAGGGGTGCGTAATAGAGAAGTATTTCCAAAAGGGTACACAGTCTATCATAGAGACAGAGGAGTTAAAAAGGGAGGGAGGGGTGTTTATTCTGGTGAAGGAAACTTATTGTTCACATGAATGGTTTACCGATGAAAGGGATGAAATATTAGGGATAAAATTAGTTTGTGATAATATGAAGGAGGTGGGAATTATAGGAAAATACAGGCCTGGAAGAGAGGAAAGAGACATGGAAATATTTGAGAAAATAATAGATTACACTCATAAAAACAATAATAATGATATGGTAACAATTGGGGGAGATCTAAACTTGCCTGAAGTTGAATGGAATGGAGCTGCAAGTGAAGCCCATGAATAGAAACCGGCAAATAAGTTAATTTGGGAGGGAGGATTTACACAAGTAGTACAAGAACTGACTCGTCTCAATAACTTCGTAGATGTATTCTTGGCTAAACCATGGGAAATTGTTGATAAAACTGACGTAATTGAAGGAATAGGTGACCATCAGGCTGTTGTAATGGATGTAGGACTGGTATCAAAAAGGCTTAATAAGAGGGTCACACAAGAAAAGAAATTGTACAGGAAAACTAAAGTTGATGAATTTGGGACTTACCTTAAATCACAACTCAGTTGTTGGATAAGTGAAGGGAGTAATGTGGATACACTTTGGGCTAAATTTAAAGGAATCATTTGGGAAGGAGAGAAGAGATTTGTACCTGTTAAGAAGGGTAAAATGAACTCAGACCCTGTTTATTATACAAAGGAAATAAGAAAATTAAAAACAAAATGTAGAATAGTAAACAAGAAAATCAAAGAGGGTAGGGAGAGTAGAGAATCTAGAAAACAGCTAATGAGGGAACTGAATAGAGTGAAAAAGGAAGCAAAATAGAATTATATGAATGGCATACTTTAAGAGGGTAATGACCACAAGGGGAAATGGAAAAAGCTGTATTCATATATCAGGAATCAAAAAGGAAAAGGAATCCAAATTCCGACAATGGTGGGAGAAGGGGGTGAACACTATTTAACAGATACTGAGAAAGCAAACCTCTTTAGTAGGGAATTCAGAGATTCAGTAGATGATTGTCAGGGGTTGGAAACCGAAACAGAAGACAGAGAGGGAGAGACACAGAGGGAAACAAGAAGCTTCTCATTCACAAATGAAGATATTTTCAGAGAAATCCACTGCTTCAGCAAGGAAAAGCAGCAGGAAGTAATCAAATTACCGGGGAGGTGTTAAAGACAATGGGGTGGTACATAGTGCCTTATTTAAAATTTCTCTTTGACTATGTCATAAATAATAGTGTAATACCAAAGGAATGGAAGGAATCTATAATAATACCAATTTATAAAGGAAAGGGTGATAAAAGGAAACCAGAGAACTACAGACCAATCAGCCTGACCAGTGTAGTTTGTAAAATACTAGAGAGTTTAATATCAAAGTACATCAGAGGGATATGTGATGATAAAAATTGGTTCTTGAGGAGCCAGTATGGATTAAGAAAGAAATTTTCTTGTGAGGCAAAACTGGTGAGATTTCAGCAGGACATATCAGATCAATTGGATTCAGGAGACCAGTTAGATTGCATAGCCATAGATCTTTCCAAAGCCTTTGATAGAGTGGAACATGGAATATTATTAAAGAAATTGGAGGGAATAGGATTGGACGTAAGGGTTACACGTTGGATAAAAACATTTCTAAATTCAGGGGTTCAGAAAGTCAAAGTAGGAAATAATGTATCGCAGGAAAAGAAAGTCTGGAAGGGAATTGCACAGGGTAGTATAATCGGTTCGTTACTTTTCTTAATATACATAAATGATTTAGGGAATAATATAAAATCAAAAATAAGATTGTACGCATATGACATAATTGTTTATAGGGAAATAAATAGCATTGAGGATTGTTCAGAATTACAAAGGGACCTTGAGAGTATCCAACAATGAGTTGAAGAGAATAATATGAAGGTGGATGGAGGCATATCAACTGTTACAACATTTACAAACAGGAGTTTTAAAACTGAATTTGAATATACTTTGGATGAGGTAGTTATCCCAAAAGATGGCAAGTGCAAATACTTAGGTGTGAGATTTGAAAGTAATTTGCACTGGAAGGGTCATGTGGATGACATTGTTGGGAAAGCATACAGATCGTTACATGTCATGCAACAAAGAATTAAAAGAGAAAAGTTACTTAAGTATGGTTCGTCCATTATTGGAAAACAGCGTTTGGGATCCTCACCAAGAATTCCTAATAAAAGAAATAGATAGTGTGCAGAGGAAAGCAGCAAGATTTGTAACAGGGGATTTCAAGAGAAAGAGTAGTGTATCAGAAATGTTAAAGGAACTTGGGTGGAAAACTTTAAGTAAGAGAAGGGAGAAAACTAGACTTATAGGTTTATATAGAGCCTATACAGGAGAAGCAGCATGGGGAGATATCCATGAGAGGCTTCAGTTGGAAAATAATTATATTGGCAGGACTGACCACAAATATAAAATTAGAAGGAATTTTAGCAGAAGCAAATGGGGTAAATTTTCATTCATTGGGAAGGGTGTGAAGGAGTGGAACAGTTTACCAGGGGTAGTGTTTGATCCTTTTCCAAAATCTGTACAGATATTCAAGAAGAGAATAAACAGCAACAGAGAAAATAAATGAAATGTTAGAGGGCATTCGACCAGTGCAGGTTAATGTAAATAAAAAAAATGTGTATGAATAAATTAATTCCATCCCCTGGTCTAAGGGGTTTGGACAGCCAACGTAGGAGACTGCCTGAAGGGGTGAAGTACAGTGGGGACTTCGAGGGCCCTGGGACCACTACGGTAGCTGTGAAGGCCCTTCAGGAATTATGAAAAGTGGTGGCAAAAGGGGCTCTGGTTAAGACGCAGCAGGTTGTTATGCTACTTAGATTCCAGAATGGTTAAAAAAGAAAAATGTAAATAAATGCAATGTAAACATTAATCTTATACCAGTTGTATAGTATCATTTGAAGTAATTCCACATACTGTATATCAGTTGACTATATTTGTAAGTAGTACAGGAGATATTATAAGTAGAATTTTGTAAACAATATAAATTTATTAAGGCTGAGCTGTGTGTTTAATGGAAAACAATTGTTAGCGTACATTGTATAACATTGTATTATAGGAAAATTTTCTTCTCTTGTTAATTTAATATTTAGTGCTTGACAATAATGTATTTTAGTGTACCATTTGCCACCGAGGTAGACACCTCATTTGCAAATAAAGAGATTTTGATATTTGCAAAATTAATAACTGGTTTGATAGAAGGCAGTTCGTGTTTAGGATAGGCTATTTCACTGAAGCTCAACTTGTAGGATTCCAGCAAGATATAGCAGATATCTTGGATTCAGGAGGTCAATTGGATTGGATTGCGATTGACCTGTCTAAGGCATTTGATAGGGTAGATCAGGCCTCTCAGGGTGCATGCGCTTGGTGCATGCACTGTGCACGGTGCAAAAGACGACTTCCCTTGGTTGACCAGAGTGCAGACGCCCCACTCCTCTTTCCCTCACCTGTCACATCCGTTCGGCCTGTCTCCGCTTTCCTCACCTTCACCGCTGTTTCTCCCCCACTGCGAAATGTTTACGCGTGGTGAGGGGAGACGCTCAGTTGTATGGGATATGGTTACCAGTGTTATTAAAAACAACCACCTCTTCTTTCAGTTTAGTTGAGGGTCCCATTTCTGAAAGGCGCTGGAACAGGGTACTAAATAACTTTACAGGTGGTGCACGGCATGCTGGATATTTGTCGGCATATAGGGCCTACTCTAGATTACGTTTGGTTTGATTAGTGTCCTTCTCTAGCTCTTCTTTTCCTTTTTCCTTACAATTATACCAATAATGTCTGGAATAAGGGATCGGCTGACAGCAATTCTGAGAGCGTTCTTTAAATTACAATCAGAAATACTAGCACGCAATCTAGTTTTCGTACAAGTCAAAACAGAAAAAAACCTTTCACATATACACGTGGAACCAAACATAGAAATAATCTTAGCTGCTTCTCGATGTAGCTTAGGAAAATCTTCCTTCGACAAATTCTGGTAGAATTCGGGCAAAATCTTTGTATAGAAAACAGATCTTATTGACGATCATCGTTTTGCAAATCTATTAATTCAAATGGCAAATCAGGAGGCACACTTTCAACTGCTGTCGAAAAGGGCTTTAAAAACACATCAAGCATTGGCTGCAGGTCAGTAATATCCTTTAACGAGAAACACACTTTGTAAAAATAAAATTTATGTTTTTAACATTTAAAATTACATTCGAGTACCAATAGGTACTTATTTACATAAAGAGGTATTGTGGACGAATGTTTATTAAATTTCATGTTACGCTTGTACACTTAAAATCATCTACTTTTTTTATACAGTTGGCGATATACCAGTACTTTACCTGGAATCGGTCGCTAAACTCGTTTTCAAGGGACTGTAGCACCTCGACGTACTCTTCAAAGCGTGCTCCTTCTCGCACAGATGCGGTCAAACAAAATCATAGTAACGTTTTGAGTAAACCACTTTGTAAACCTAGAGTATTTATCAAATATTATAATATGTATATATATCGCTTACCTAGCTCAGGGAAGTGTTCCCTCTTTTTTCCGAAAGGTTGTGTTTGAGGAGTGAAGTTTCTGTTAAAAAGCCTTAATCTTGCTGACCATGTAGTTGATTAGATTATTTTATTCTTGGAGTTTCAGACTTATATCATTTAGAAGAGCCCTAATATCTGCTAAAAATCCTAAGTCAGCTGCCCATTCAGGGTCATGTAAAAGTGGCTCTGGGCGTCCTTTTCCCACCAAAAACTCAGCAACGGCGTGGCGTATTCGAAAAAATTGTAAAATCACCTTTCCCTTGCTTAACTACCGTACTTCTGTATGGTAGGGGATATCGGGATACTCTTCCTCAAGTGTAACCAAAAATTCTTTGAATTGGCAATGAGTGAGCCCGTGAGAACGAATAAAGTTCACGATACGCACCACTACGTTCATCACGTCTTGAAGACCCATAACATTCACGAAAAGAGCTTCTTGGTGAGCAAAACAATGAATGGACGGCAAATTCGGCGTATTGTGTTTTTCCCGTAGTAAGCCAGTAAACCCTTTTACTTTACCACGCCTTGCTGGCGCCTCGTCTGTTGTCACGTAAAATAGCTTTTCCCAAGTGAATCCTATTCCTTCAGCTGCCATTTCAACCGCGTCTAAAATATCCGCACCTGTAGTAGTGTCCTTCATTGAAATCATATCTAGGAGCTGTTCGGTTACATGCAGGTCATCGTCTACGCTACATAAATAAATGGCTAACTGGGATGTGTCGTTAACATCCGTTGACTCATCAAGTGCAATGGAAAACGCTACGAAGTCCTCAGTTTTGGCTGCCAATTGTTCACGCAAATTCCCTGCAATGTCGCTGATTCGTCGAGTTATTTTCATACTGGACAGTGGTATTCTGCTGTATGCTGGAGCTAATGTAGGATTCATTGTCTCTACTACATCCAACAAAACACTCTTTATTAGTCGCCCTTCCATAAACGGCTTCCCAGCTCTTGCTAGCCGTAGAGCAACTTTATAACTAGCTCTAAGAGCAGCGTCAGTACACCCTTCAAATTCTTCACCCTAAATTAGATATAATAAAAAAAAAGTTAATTAGAAATACCCATACATGTTTGAGAGGAATGTAAACATAATTTAAAAAATTGCAGAACCCGTAACCAAAATGAAAATGCTACATTACATGAACGAACCTCATTTGTGGATATAGAATGCTCTTCTTCACGATGTTTTAACTTCCTCAATTCTTTCTGTCTGGCGTCTCCTATGATTTCACAATAATTTTCCGAATGTAGTCTGTTGTAGTGTCTTTCAATAGACGATTTTCTTACGCACATAATTATCGTCCCGCAGATTAAACATTTGGCTTTATCGTCACGACAGACCAAAAAATATGAAAGTTCCCAGTTCGATTGAAATGCACTTTCGGAAGTCTTTGCTTTCTTCCAAACAGGTTGCCCCATTATTATGTTGTTGTCATGCGCTTATGTATTTCACTGATAAACAAGCCGTCTATCACTGAACGCTTCGTCGCTCTCAGCACACGACACCATCCAAGTCAAGCCGAGTTGAGGCGAGTCAGACCAATGCACAGTGCACAGAGCCTATGCACCTCGCTCTGCACGCGTGAGAGTTTGGGCGTTTGAGATGCCCTGGGGCAGATCATCGGAGACTACTGGCAAAAATGAGTGCAACTGGACTTGGCAAAGAAGTGGCTGAATGGGTGGCTCTGTTTCTAGAAAATAGAACTCAAAGAATTAGAGTAGGTGAAGCTTTTTTTCTGTCCCTGTGATAATTAAGAGGGGAATTCCTCAAGGCAGTATTATTGGACCTTTATGTTTTCTTAGACTTCCTCTGTCCCAAAATAATAGTCGCATTCCATCAACGAGCTTTTATTGATACCTACGGCAACGTAATAGCAATTTAAGCACAGAACAGTGATGTTTGCTCTGTCGCAGAGCATATAAACTGGTTTAGCAGTCTGGGACATATGCACATGACCTTGGTAGGCAGTCGCATGAACCGAGGTGTTGAGATCAACGCAAGCTATCGGTGAATACAGTGGTAGTGACGTAAGTCAGACGCTTTGTGTGTACAATAGATGTCAATACGACGTACTGTGACCGTTCACAACGTCACCTATAGTATGTCATGATATCCAGGAGATGAAATATGCCGTTTTCCGCGTCATTCTACGATAAAAACTGCCCAAGTCAGAATTTTTCTGCCCGCTCCAGGACTCGAGTTGCAATATCCAGAGTCGCGCGACCCAGCTCTAGTTGCTGGTAATTAGCAGCAAGGCGGTGCAAGAGCGCTTGTACTCGAAACTCTCTCACTCCCACCGCAAGCGAGATGAAACGATACGCGTTATCACGTGACAAAGAATCTAGGTCACTAGCTGAGCCCAGAGAGTAGGTCCAACGTGAAAACTAACATTATACCCTGTTTTCCTCGCTTATTCACCACTGCCAACTTAACGCATTCAACTGTTTTATTTCTGTTAATTTTCATAAATCGCAAAATACCCAATGGATAATTAAGCGCAAACATTCATTTGAATCAGGGAATTTTACGCATAATTATGGGACCGAGAAGTGCTCTACTTAACTGACAGGGCGGCAACTGCGCTGTAAACAAGGGCGCGTCTTAATGACTAACAGATGTTGGGCCCTAACCGTGCCAAGGAACACAAGGAATCCCCTGTGCTCGTCATCATTCACCGCCAGAGATTAAAGGACGCTTTTAAGATTGCTTCAAAACCTACGAAGTTATTTTAATAACAGTCACTCAGTGGAGATGGGAATACAGGAGCTACATTTCGATACCCCGTTCGTCACTGTACGTTGCGTATTAACGGATCAATGTGTGAGAAAGGATTGCATTTTTTCCCCCACCCTCAGCATTCGGGTCTCTAGCGTAGCGCGCCTATATATTCATGAGCTGAGAAGGAGACACCATCCAGTGTATTCTCAATGTGACGCCAGCACGGTAGTATTTCGTGGTGGTTTGTGTATGAGTCGTTTGTGAAGAAATAATCTTGTAATTTGAGCAGTGTTATGCAGATTCATTAAACCCTGTGAACATCTGCGAAAATACCCACAATTTAACTAAGTTTTTTTTTGCGAGTATAGTGTGTCGCTATTTAATATAGTGGGAGCAGCACGAAACCGAAATGACTGCTGTCCGTGTGTCGAAGAGGTCGTGCGTCGAGCCTCATATGTGCCGATACTAATACGGCTTAATTAACCACAATAGCCAGGTAACTCAGTGCGTGGAGTCGTGTGTGTGTGTCTCGACACAATTGAGAGATACAAAGAAAGTGCGTGAACGGCTCAGTGTCGGCATAATTAAGGGTAGTGTCACGTCTATAAAATCGATAATGCAGTTGAGAGCCTGACTTACGCATGACTAGGCGAGATAGAATATGCTTGAAGTGTGGTCGTGTGAGACGAGAAATTTTAATCCAGTAGTGGCCTAACCAGTGACATTCTTTATTCAGGACCTAGAATAGCTGCATGATGTTTATAAAAGAATAGGTACATGAGGAGGGAGCAGTGTCGGGCTACAGAGACAATACCGGCATTGGGTTGGAATGCTCGTGCTATTGAGCAGATCCAACCATATATTCAAATTGTGGTGTGTGATAAACTAACGTATTCACTTGAGATAGTTTCCCCTCATTTACATGTCTACGTGAACGCCGACGCCCATCTGAATGCCAGAATTTTGCCTGCATATTAGAGAGAACCAGACGCCTAGCTGTCTTCGCCTGGTGTAGCAGAGAACGTCGAGAACGTCATACCAGATCAAGCCGTCATGTTCGTGACCTGCCAGGAAGTCATCATGGGTCTTCACATCGCCGATGACGTGATGCAAGCAGTCTAAAATCCATGGAGTGCCTCCCTGTAAAGCTGTGAACGTGGTATCCAGAAGGCTGAGTACATTTCCAAGTATTTATTTCTTTGAAGGTCGTGTCCCATTGTAAATATGTAAATTTTTCACTTAGATATAACGTAGACTGCAAGCACGCCATTTCAGAGGGATAATAATTATCATTTCATTTTATTTGGGTCTTTTATAGAATACTTTCTTCATGGTTTGGGAACGACCATACTTTACTTCCATTTTTTTTTTTACAAGGGTTTGATAATGCATGACGTAAATTTAAGGACCTCAGATTAATTAAGTGTGAAGTACCGTCAAGTAAAAGGGCTTGAATATTCTACGTAAGCGACTCCAGTTATCATCTTTTTACAGCCAATAGGAGTCCTCAGAGATATCTCAGTAACTGTTTTTTTTTTTTTTTTTGTACTTCACAAGCTCTTAGGAAATCCTCCTTACTAGAAATTAAAACTGCTGGAACAACGAATGGAGCATGAGATTGGGGTATATATCTTACATCGCTAATTAGTTCGCGAATGTGCAAATTAACTTGGACCCTGATGGCAGGAGATCATCGTTAGATCTGCATCGTGGTCGATGTACCGAGAGGAAATGAAATGGCTGAACAGGCTGTAGCCATAATATATATTGCGAAATGAAATGTGAAGTTCCCTTGGAATCTGTCATTAAGACACGCGAGGTGCATATCGCGATGTGAATATGTTGATTAGGCCGGATATAGGGCCGTGATTTGTGTGATGCCATTTATGGCCAGTATTGAAAGAAGTGAATAGATTATTTGCCGTGAAGTCATTGCCCGAGAAGGCTAGTGGACTGCTCTTTGAAAGTGTGGCACGGGTAGCTCCCAGCGGGAGTTTTATGAGCCCCTTTAAACGGGGGAGTGAAGGCGTTTCTTCAGTGAAATAGAACAGACACAAGTGGCGAGTTCCTTTTCCTCTCGATACAAAGATTATGTGTGCTAATTTAAATAGAGCCAACGTCGCAGAGATTCCAAATGAGCATTAAATGAAGGATCCCTCCAATTTATTTCTTTAATTATCCACAGCGTATAGGGAATTCCAGGTCAGATATACCCCGTCTCAGAAGGTCCTGAGTTCATCGCAGGAGACAGTAAAGCCTTCTGTCACAAGCGGCAAGTGAAATAAGACCACCTGCGGCCCATTATGTGTATGTGAAATGTATATATTCTTGTCCATTTGTTGCAGGGAGTGCTATAATACTTTGTTTATGATGTCTGGTATTGAAGTCGCTAAATGCTTGTCCATAGGTAACATCGTTGTGTAAACAATGTCCTGATATATGTGTTGATAAAAATCCTAATGAAATGGGCGTGTTTGTCATACTGCATATTTGGCAACGTTTAACTCAAAGTAGTGTTGTAACGCGACTTTCAAAGGATTGGGAGTGTAAATTGCCTATTTCAGTTCATACGATACTAGCAAACTTATATCATAATTTGATGCAAGTTGAATATATTAATTTTCGACAAACAAACAGAATTACAGCTGGGTATGCCTATGTTGAATAGATGTGTGTGTAAAGTGATTAGTGTAAGTGTAAAGTGAAATAATTAGAGAGAAAACGCCTCTCTAAGTCTGTGGTACCGGTAGTGTAATAGTTCGAGAGGGAGCGCCTTCTTAATTTTGAATATTTAAACGTATAATGAAGTGTAGAAAGGACTACCGAACATTTAAACGTTAAGATCACCCAAGTTAATATATGTAAGGTGTTTGTATGGCATACCCATGTAAATAATGTGTTTCACTAGTATAAGTAAAAATTTATTATACAAGATATTGTCTCTCTTCTCATTAGTAATGAAATAGTATTCCTCTCATAATTAACTTTTCCCCCTACTATAGAGACTATTACTAAAGGACTTACCGCCCCATCGGACAGTCCACAGACCCGAAAATGCGATACCGACTCGGCTAGCGAACTATTCCAGTAGGGGAAGGTGAGGCTTCGACAAACCGGGCTGAGTTCGAAGCTCACCGATGGTGCTCCATTCTAACGTCATATTTATGAACAATGGTAACTGGTTTATGTACAGATGCCTTGGAAAGGTTACATAATTGGCGTACCGTAACGTGTGGCCTTATTGTTGTTTGGGGCGAGCTACATATTGTTCACGCGACGCATAATTTAGCGTCCCGTTGTTGGGGCAAGTTTGTAAAGCCCTACGGCACCATAAATAATGATATAGCCAATATTAAGGCACAAGTTCAAATACCACTACTATAAAAGGAGTACCTAAGGTCGTAGGATTATCAAATTGATTCGGTTAGAACTGAACGAATGGAAATACCAAATTTTACCCGTATAATAAATTTGCTAGAAGAGAGGAATACAAAATAGAATCAGAGCGTGTGAACGTGATAGTTAATATGGATAATGTGTCGGATGGGGCGCGTAAGCCGCTACCATAGACAGTTACGTCACGCGCAATGATATTTGAATGAGTGACTGGAATAAATTAAATCCGACGGATGTAGGGAGAAGAATGAAGAGATCGTGTACCAGGTTAAGTGGAAATATACACGATGGTCACTCAGAAGTATGGCGGACCTGGAAAAAGTTATGGAGTTGTGTAACTTCAGGGGAGCAATAAAATGACCTTCCCATTGTTGAGGATAAAATGACTGGATTGAGTTCTTCAAATTCTTCTGGTCACAGGTTCATGCCGAAGGCGATGCATTTGTAGCAGGCCTTGGTAGTTTAGGGGATTCATCCAATGTAAACAGAGTAGATATCGCGGATTAGAATGGAAGCCTCATCACTCTTAATTTTTTTTCTCAAAATGAACAGTGCAATGTTGTCAGTTCGAGACGGGGAATTGTCTGCTAAAGCATCTTCCAAATCTCGAGGCTGAAAACATCCAATGTTTATTAAGTGCATCACATTTCTGGCACACGTAAAGTACCGAGCCCATTTAGGTCGCGGATTTAGGTAATATTTATTTTAAAAAAGGGCTACATAAATTTAATTATAAAAAAACAATATGTCGGGATAATGTTTATGAATTACGTAGGAAAATACTAGGGAAACACAAGTAATTGTTAGGAGGTGTGACGCAGCTGTTTTGAAGCTAATTTTGGCGTAAAACGACTTGGTCATTTTCAAAAATTGCACACCTTCCTAAGTTTAGGAAACTGAATCGTATGAACTGAAATACCACGAGCAGCTTAATTCAGGGGGGCACACATTTCTCAAGAAGTGAAGTATTATGGATGTGGAAGGTATTAAACAGTTGATGGCCGCCTTACTGGCCGAACAAAGTGAGAAGCAGGCAGAGCTTTTCAGGGAACAGAGTGCGAAGTTTGATGAGCGTCTTGCGAAATTGGAACAGGCTAATGCGGACAATAGTGAAAGACAGGCAGGACTTTTAAAGGAGCAGCTAAAGGCCGATAGTGAAAGACAGGCAGGACTCTTAAAGGAGCAGTTAAAGGCTGATAGTGATAGGCAGGCAGAACTATTAAATAAACTAGGACAGGCAACCACACAAATTGAAGAACGTTTAGACCAGCACAATAGTCGAGTAGGTCAGCTCACTGCACGGTTAGACGGATACGAGGCGTCGTGTAAAGCCCAAGCCGCGGAGCTCAAAGAACATGTTAACTCCCGCATTGATGACGTGACGACACGCATAGATTCCCTCGCGTTGAAGCTAGAGCAAACCAGTCGCCGTCTGGATGAGCGTACAGCCGAAATAGAAATAAAAATGACAGCTCAGGAAAGCAAAATGGAAGAAATGGAATCGAAGGTTAACGCCAGCACGGAAGCCATGATAGACCTACAAACAAGATTTGAGGACCTGTCTTTAAGGACTGAAGAAATGGAAGGACAAATAACGCAGGTTCGGGACAGCACAGAGACGAAGTGCAAAGAATATATTGACCAGCAGATGGACCGAGTGAAGGTTGAATTGAGGGTCACCGCCGAGGAAAAGGAACACGAAATTACTTTCGACACAATTCAAAAGGATGTAAATGACAAAGCAGTGAATGAAGCAACAGGGCAACTGAATATTCGACAAGGGAACGCTGCAGAAATGAAGAGAATTCAGAAGGGCATGACGAGACGACGGAAGAAGAAGAAGAAGACGGATAAGGTGAAATACCGGAGGAAGGAGAAGAAGATGAGAGAATCGCCGGTAGTCCGGAAGAGTACACTTAAGGTTGGTCTTCATGAAGGCATAATCAAAGAGCTCCAGAAATTTTTAATATGGACCAAAGGAATGAACAACCTTATGAGTTATCAGCGATTATCTAGGATATTGAGAAGATGCGTCATTGAATCAGGCCGGTCGCATGACGATATTCAGTTCGTCAGGAAGAAACTAGAGAAGAAAATCGTCAATGAAAGGATACGTCAGAGAGTACTTAGAAGACACGGGAAAACAGGAAATTTTCGTCTCAACACAGTGTTCCAGATAAACTACGGACCACTTTTACTACGGGAATTAGGGAGCGCACTAAGAAGGAGAAATTTGCTATGTCGCATGGCCAGAATGAGGTACCAGGGATGCTCAGCCCAAGACCTCGTGCTTTGGAAGTAGGGTTGAGTGAACAAGAGGAAGGATCGACACACTAATGATAAGCTACGATCCGACTTGAAATGTATATTGTGTACATATGGAATAACATTAATTTAACTAGTATAAGGAATAAAGGATATGCCATCAAAACACGCCAGAATATCAAGACGCTGAGAGACATGCGCAAAACTATAACTACATAAATGGGATCTTGTACAAATATGTGGACGATGCACATACTCGTCTTAGAGTGGTGTAGACAAAGTCATGGCGACGCTTAGAGAGACCTTTACGTGGCCGCAAATGAGGAGGATGACTCGTACAGTTTTAATGACTTGTGACATCTGTCAACGTATTAAGCCCAACGCGTACTTACTCAAACAACCACCGAAGCCGTTGATTCCTGAGAAGCCCCGTGAACTGTTTTCCATGGACTTCTATGGTCCGCTTCCAAAGGCGACCAGGGGGCTCCAATTCATTTTGGTGTGCATGGACGTCTTCAGCAAATATGTTATGCTGTGTCCAGTGCAAAAAGCAAATACACGTACCGTTGTCAACCAGATAAGGAATAAGATCATTCCCAAGATGGGCAAACCCGATAAACTCTTAACCGATCACGGATCGCAGTTCACATCAGCCGCGTTCCGTAGAGATATGGAACAGATGGCAATTCAACACCTCATGAGTTCGATTCGCCATCCAGAATCGAATCCGTCTGAAAGGATTATGAGGGAGATCGGAAAATTTTGCAGAATCTATTGCCCGAGACAGCATTGGCGGTGGGTAAATGTTGTTCCAACCATCATGGAATGCATAAACTCAACCGTACACGAATCGACAGGGCAGATTCCTAGCGTCGTGCACTTCAACGAACATCCCGAGAGACCATGGAAAGACGTCGTGCCATGTCCAGAAGATCCAAGACCATCAGTAGAGTTGAGGGTGAGAGACACGTTGGAATCTCTGAAGAAACAGGCAGAGAAGCGGTTACGACGATTGCGACGCAAACGATTCCACAGACCTCTACGCGTGGGAGAACTTGTATTGGTCAAACGTCCCGCAACTTCGGATCCACCACGGAAATTTTACCACAAATTTGCAGAGCTGTATATTGGGCCTTATCGAATAATTCAAAATTTAGAAAATAACGCGTACAAGGTACAATCCATGGATGGGACAACTGAGGCTATCTATAACGCCTCAAATCTGAAACTATACCATGTGCCAGGACAGTTACCTGAGGAGAATCCAAACGATCCAGATGACCTAGAAGATGAAGGACAACCTCCAGAAGAAGACGAGGACGACGACGGAGTGGACGTCGCAGATGAAGAGGATCCTGAAGAAGAAATGGATGTAGTAAACTACATGGAACTAGAAGATCACCATTGGATGGATGATAAAATTGACGAGTCGGGAGATGAAGATTGTCTAGCATGCACGGAAAGACGAGATATCATGACCCAAGAATACTTGCATATCCTTATGTCCAGATACGTTCTAAGACAAGAAAATGCCATCCTACGATACACTCACTTTTAATGATACGAGAACCATGTGATTGGTAAGAAAAATCCCTACCCGTGATTTTTCTTATTTTAAGCAGGGGAGGGATGTGACCGTTCACAACGTCACCTATAGTATGTCATGATATCCAGGAGATGAAATATGCCGTTTTCCGCGTCATTCTACGATAAAAACTGCCCAAGTCAGAATTTTTCTGCCCGCTCCAGGACTCGAGTTGCAATATCCAGAGTCGCGCGACCCAGCTCTAGTTGCTGGTAATTAGCAGCAAGGCGGTGCAAGAGCGCTTGTACTCGAAACTCTCTCACTCCCACCGCAAGCGAGATGAAACGATACGCGTTATCACGTGACAAAAAATCTAGGTCACTAGCTGAGCCCAGAGAGTAGGTCCAACGTGAAAACTAACATTATACCCTGTTTTCCTCGCTTATTCACCACTGCCAACTTAACGCATTCAACTGTTTTATTTCTGTTAATTTTCATAAATCGCAAAATACCCAATGGATAATTAAGCGCAAACATTCATTTGAATCAGGGAATTTTACGCATAATTATGGGACCGAAAAGTGCTCTACTTAACTGACAGGGCAGTAACTGCGCTGTAAACAAGGGCGCGTCTTAATGACTAACAGATGTTGGGCCCTAACCGTGCCAAGGAACACAAGGAATCCCCTGTGCTCGTCATCATTCACCGCCAGAGATTAAAGGACGCTTTTAAGATTGCTTCAAAACCTACGAAGTTATTTTAATAACAGTCACTCAGTGGAGATGGGAATACAGGAGCTACATTTCGATACCCCGTTCGTCACTGTACGTTGCGTATTAACGGATCAATGTGTGAGAAAGGATTGCATTTTTTCCCCCACCCTCAGCATTCGGGTCTCTAGCGTAGCGCGCCTATATATTCATGAGCTGAGAAGGAGACACCATCCAGTGTATTCTCAATGTGACGCCAGCACGGTAGTATTTCGTGGTGGTTTGTGTATGAGTCGTTTGTGAAGAAATAATCTTGTAATTTGAGCAGTGTTATGCAGATTCATTAAACCCTGTGAACATCTGCGAAAATACCCACAATTTAACTAAGTTTTTTTTTGCGAGTATAGTGTGTCGCTATTTAATATAGTGGGAGCAGCACGAAACCGAAATGACTGCTGTCCGTGTGTCGAAGAGGTCGTGCGTCGAGCCTCATGTGTGCCGATACTAATACGGCTTAATTAACCACAATAGCCAGGTAACTCAGTGCGTGGAGTCGTGTGTGTGTGTCTCGACACAATTGAGAGATACAAAGAAAGTGCGTGAACGGCTCAGTGTCGGCATAATTAAGGGTAGTGTCACGTCTATAAAATCGATAATGCAGTTGAGAGCCTGACTTACGCATGACTAGGCGAGATAGAATATGCTTGAAGTGTGGTCGTGTGAGACGAGAAATTTTAATCCAGTAGTGGCCTAACCTGTGACATTCTTTATTCAGGACCTAGAATAGCTGCATGATGTTTATAAAAGAATAGGTACATGAGGAGGGAGCAGTGTCGGGCTACAGAGACAATACCGGCATTGGGTTGGAATGCTCGTGCTATTGAGCAGATCCAACCATATATTCAAATTGTGGTGTGTGATAAACTAACGTATTCACTTGAGATAGTTTCCCCTCATTTACATGTCTACGTGAACGCCGACGCCCATCTGAATGCCAGAATTTTGCCTGCATATTAGAGAGAACCAGACGCCTAGCTGTCTTCGCCTGGTGTAGCAGAGAACGTCGAGAACGTCATACCAGATCAAGCCGTCATGTTCGTGACCTGCCAGGAAGTCATCATGGGTCTTCACATCGCCGATGACGTGATGCAAGCAGTCTAAAATCCATGAAGTGCCTCCCTGTAAAGCTGTGAACGTGGTATCCAGAAGGCTGAGTACATTTCCAAGTATTTATTTCTTTGAAGGTCGTGTCCCATTGTAAATATGTAAATTTTTCACTTAGATATAACGTAGACTGCAAGCACGCCATTTCAGAGGGATAATAATTATCATTTCATTTTATTTGGGTCTTTTATAGAATACTTTCTTCATGGTTTGGGAACGACCATACTTTACTTCCATTTTTTTTTTTACAAGGGTTTGATAATGCATGACGTAAATTTAAGGACCTCAGATTAATTAAGTGTGAAGTACCGTCAAGTAAAAGGGCTTGAATATTCTACGTAAGCGACTCCAGTTATCATCTTTTTACAGCCAATAGGAGTCCTCAGAGATATCTCAGTAACTGTTTTTTTTTTTTTTTTTTACTTCACAAGCTCTTAGGAAATCCTCCTTACTAGAAATTAAAACTGCTGGAACAACGAATGGAGCATGAGATTGGGGTATATATCTTACATCGCTAATTAGTTCGCGAATGTGCAAATTAACTTGGACCCTGATGGCAGGAGATCATCGTTAGATCTGCATCGTGGTCGATGTACCGAGAGGAAATGAAATGGCTGAACAGGCTGTAGCCATAATATATATTGCGAAATGAAATGTGAAGTTCCCTTGGAATCTGTCATTAAGACACGCGAGGTGCATATCGCGATGTGAATATGTTGATTAGGCCGGATATAGGGCCGTGATTTGTGTGATGCCATTTATGGCCAGTATTGAAAGAAGTGAATAGATTATTTGCCGTGAAGTCATTGCCCGAGAAGGCTAGTGGACTGCTCTTTGAAAGTGTGGCACGGGTAGCTCCCAGCGGGAGTTTTATGAGCCCCTTTAAACGGGGGAGTGAAGGCGTTTCTTCAGTGAAATAGAACAGACACAAGTGGCGAGTTCCTTTTCCTCTCGATACAAAGATTATGTGTGCTAATTTAAATAGAGCCAACGTCGCAGAGATTCCAAATGAGCATTAAATGAAGGATCCCTCCAATTTATTTCTTTAATTATCCACAGCGTATAGGGAATTCCAGGTCAGATATACCCCGTCTCAGAAGGTCCTGAGTTCATCGCAGGAGACAGTAAAGCCTTCTGTCACAAGCGGCAAGTGAAATAAGACCACCTGCGGCCCATTATGTGTATGTGAAGTGTATATATTCTTGTCCATTTGTTGCAGGGAGTGCTATAATACTTTGTTTATGATGTCTGGTATTGAAGTCGCTAAATGCTTGTCCATAGGTAACATCGTTGTGTAAACAATGTCCTGATATATGTGTTGATAAAAATCCTAATGAAATGGGCGTGTTTGTCATACTGCATATTTGGCAACGTTTAACTCAAAGTAGTGTTGTAACGCGACTTTCAAAGGATTGGGAGTGTAAATTGCCTATTTCAGTTCATACGATACTAGCAAACTTATATCATAATTTGATGCAAGTTGAATATATTAATTTTCGACAAACAAACAGAATTACAGCTGGGTATGCCTATGTTGAATAGATGTGTGTGTAAAGTGATTAGTGTAAGTGTAAAGTGAAATAATTAGAGAGAAAACGCCTCTCTAAGTCTGTGGTACCGGTAGTGTAATAGTTCGAGAGGGAGCGCCTTCTTAATTTTGAATATTTAAACGTATAATGAAGTGTAGAAAGGACTACCGAACATTTAAACGTTAAGATCACCCAAGTTAATATATGTAAGGTGTTTGTATGGCATACCCATGTAAATAATGTGTTTCACTAGTATAAGTAAAAATTTATTATACAAGATATTGTCTCTCTTCTCATTAGTAATGAAATAGTATTCCTCTCATAATTAACTTTTCCCCCTACTATAGAGACTATTACTAAAGGACTTACCGCCCCATCGGACAGTCCACAGACCCGAAAATGCGATACCGACTCGGCTAGCGAACTATTCCAGTAGGGGAAGGTGAGGCTTCGACAAACCGGGCTGAGTTCGAAGCTCACCGATGGTGCTCCATTCTAACGTCATATTTATGAACAATGGTAACTGGTTTATGTACAGATGCCTTGGAAAGGTTACAGTACGTACCGTTTACATATTGTACTTGCAGTGATAAATTACCATTGAAGAAATGGGAAGAGTGAAAAATATTGATGATGATCAGAGGAGGGCCAATTATGAGCATTTACTTCATGTAAGTAATAATGGCATCTTGCAGAGGTGTAATAAAAGAAAGTGCTGTGAAACTTGCCATTCATAGATGGTCCATTGAGCGCGTATGGAAACAAGGTGAGAACTCCATAATGAATGACAACATCTTTGCTGATGTCTCCGCTAGAATGAAAGGGAGAGTTGGTAGAAAGAAGAAATGCATAGATCAGGACAGACTTAACAACATTCCATTGCGTCAAAGTAAGACTATCAGATCTGTAGCTGTCGCTTTGGGTATGGCAAAATCAACAGTGCATCGCAGAATCCAAGAAAACGCTGTTCGACGACATTCATCAAGACTAAAACCAATACTGAACTTCACAGTAAAGAGAAGTGTTTGCAATTTTGTTTGTCAATGTTGGATCCAGCAATTTCTATACTCAGAGCAAGTATTTAGGACATGTTCGATCGAATTCATGTTGATGAAAAATGGTTTTACATGACTGCAGAAAAAGGACGATTTTACCTTGATGCTGAAGAACCCTATCCATATCGAACCTGTCAGAATATACGCTTCATTACGAAGGTGATGTTTCTAGCAGCAGTGGCACGTCCCTGTCCTGATTCAATGCGTAACCAGTACTTTGATGGTAAACCTGGGGTATTTCTATTCATCGTCCAGGAACCAGCAAAACGCAGTAGCAAAAATATTCCTAGGGGGACACTGGTTACGAAACCTATCCAGTCCGTTACACAGGACGAATACAGAAAGATGCTCATCGAGAAAGTTCTTCCTGCTATCCAGTTAAAATGGCCTTCATGGACAGCTTCAAAACCCATCTACATACAACAGGATAATGCAAAACCGCACACTGATCCGTCTGATCCTGAGTTTAAAGCTGCTGCTTCTAATATTGGTCTAACCATACAATTGTACTGTCAGCCTCCAAATAGCCCAGATATGAATGTCCTAGATCTTGGCTTCTTCCATGCCATACAGTCTCTCCAATATCAAGAGGCAATATCCACACAGATGAACTTGTTACTGCTGTTGGAAAAGCCTTCAACGACCTTCCTGCTGAGACACTGAATAATGTTTTCCTGACCCTGCAATAAGTTATGTTTGAATGCATGAAGGTTCATGGAAAGAACTGTTACAACCTGCCTCACATGAGGAAACAGAAACTGCAACGACAGGGGTGTATACCCCTTGTTGTACAGTGCGATTCCGATATTGTCATATCAGCTTGTGGTGCCTTAGAACGTGTTGAGTAATCAGGTGCAGTTGTGAGTACTGTCAATAGCATAGGCTTGGTGTGGTGTATTAGTGTTATAAGTATATTCCTTTCTGTATGTTTTATTGTCAATAAATTACTTGCGAAGGAAATGCGACTATTATTTTGGGACAGAGGAAGTATATGTCAATGATATGTGTAAAGAAGTGGAATCAGAGATAAGGCTCTTTGCAGATGATGTTATTCTGTACAGAGTAATAAATAAGTTACAAGATTGCGAGCAGCTGCAAAATTACCTCAATAAAGTCGTGAGATGGACAGTAGCCAATGGTATGATGATAAACAGGGTTAAAAGACAGGTTTTGAGTTTCAAAAATAAGAAAAGTCCTCTCTGTTTTAATTACTGCATTGATGGGGTGAAAGTTCCCTTTGGGGATCACAGTAAATACCTAGGTGTTAATATAAGGAAAGATCTTTATTGGGGTAATCACATAAATATTATTTTAAATAAAGGGTACAGATGTCTGCACAGGGTTATGAGGGTATTTAAGGGTTGTAGTAGGTCTAAGGATGTAAAGGAGAGGGCATATACGTCTCTGGTAAGACCCCAACTAGAATATGGTTCCAGTGTATGGGACCCTCACCAGGATTACTTGATTAAAGAACTGGAAAAAAATCCAAAGAAAGCAGCTCGATTTGTTCTGGGTAATTTCTGACAAAAGAGTAGCGTTATAAGATTGTTGCAAAGTTTGGGCTGGGAAGACTGGGGAGAAAGGAGACGAGCTCCTCAACTAAGTGGTATGTTGCAAGAGACTATCCTCATTTTTCCGTACTGAAAGTCTATTTAAAGGAGAAACAATAAAACTTTTGTATCCAAATTTAATATTTAAGCAATAAAATAAGGATGAGATCCTAATTTTATAATTGCTTTTAATGTATTGAATAGGTGGACACAAAAGTTTTATTGTTTCTTCCTTAAGCGGTATATTCCGAGCTATCAGCGAAGAGATGGCGTGGGACGACATCAGTACAAGAATTTTACTTAGGACATCAGCAGACGAATAAGTTTGAGTGGTGTCTTTAAAAGTAGGAAAGATCACAATATGAAGATGGAATTCAAGAGGAAAAACTGGGGCAAATATTTGTTTATAGGATGGGGAGTTAGAGATTGGAATAACCAAAGGAGATGTTCAATAAATTTCCAATTCCTTTTCAATCATTTAAGAAAAGGCAAAGGAAACAACAGATAGGGAATCTGCCACCTGGGCAACTGCCCTAAATGCAGATCAGTAGTGACTGACTGATATTTAATAAGACATACCAGATCTTCCTGTAAATTGTACCTATATAGTAAAGTAGACTTGGGAAGAACGCATGTAACTGAACTATGAATAGATGAAATAAAATTCCTTGATCTTGTAAATATTGTATATAGCAGAGACAGAATATTTTTGGACCACATGGTCACTGATAAATTGTGATAAAGAGTGAATCAGGTTAAGGAAACGTGCTCAATTTCTCAAGGAAATCAATCCTGATAAAATGGTTCTTGTATGTTAAAGGAGTGAAAATGAGTTGAAAAGTTGGAATTTAGTAAAAATAATTAGAAAGGAACTGTTGTCATGACAGAAAAGTATCTAATATATATTTTCTTTTCCAAGAAGATATAGTGAAATTTACACTAACCTTAGAATTATTTGGTTGATTTCCAGTTACATCTGTCATAGTGAGGAACCGGGAATAAAAATCAAATCAAAATCAAAATCTCTTTATTTGCAAATGAGGTGTTTACCTTGGTGGCAAATGGTACACTAAAATACATTATTGTCAAGCACTAAATATTAAATTAACAAGAGAAGAAAATTTTCCTATAATACAATATTATATAATTTACACTAACAATTTTTTCTATTAAACACACAGCTCATCCTTAATAAATTTACATTGTTTACAAAATTCTACTTATAATATCTCCTGTACTACTTACAAATGTAGTCATCAGATATACAGTATGTGGAATTACTTCAATGATACTGTACAACTGGTATAAGATTAAAATTTACATTGAATTTATTTACTTTTTCTTTTCTTTACCCATTCTGGAACCTAAGTAGCATAACGACCTGCTGCGTCTTAACCAGAGCCCCTTTTACCGCCACTTTTCAGAGTTCCTGAAGGGCCTTCACAGCTACCGTAGCGGTCCCAGGGCCCTCGAAGTCCCCACTGTACTTCACCCCTACAGGCAGTCCCCTACTTTGGCTGTCCAAACTCCTTAGACCAGGGGATGGAATTAATTTATTCACACACATTCTTTATTTACATTAACCTGCACTGGTCGAATGCCCTCTAACATTTCATTTATTTTCTCTGTTACTGTTTATTCTCTTCTTGAATATCTGTACAGATTTTGGAAAAGGATCAAACACTACCCCTGGTAAACTGTTCCACTCCTTCACACCCTTCCCAATGAATGAAAATTTACCCCAATCGCTTCTGCTAAAATTCCTTCTAATTTTATATTTGTGGTCAGTCCTGCTGATATAATTATTATCCAAATGAAGCCTTTCACGGATATCTCCCCATGCTGCTTCTCCTGTATAGGCTCTATATAAACCTATAAGTCTAGTTTTCTCCCTTCTCTTACTTAAAGTTTCCCACCCTAGTTTCTTTAACATTTCTGATACACTACTCTTTCTCCTGAAATCCCCTGTTACAAATCTTGCTGCTTTCCTCTGCACACTATCTATTTTTTTAATTAGGTATTCTTGGTGAGGATCCCAAACACTGTTTGCATATTCCAATAATGGACGAACCATACTTAAGTAACTTTTCTCTTTTAATTCTTTGTTGCATCTTTTAAGTAGCCTCATTATGACATGTAACGATCTGTATGCTTTCCTAAACATAGTAAATATAAATCTTTAGTTTATATTAAGTCACTTCAAGTCAACTTCTGTTGAAATATATTCATTTCTGCTCACTACATCAGTTTAGGTAATCAGATTATACCATAGAAACACCAGCTTCATCACACACAACCTTTTATTACGAGCAGTTATCGACAACTGACATTCACACACGCCAAGCAGTTCAAACTTTGAAAGAGCAAAAACAATCCAAGACAAACCACTCAACTCAATTTACCTGAGTTGCCAGCACATAACCTTAATGTTGTTTTCTTATAACTACAAGATATATATACATGGCACCTTATTTTTATTTTTATGAGAAAATAACAACATTCCAACACTCCCCCTCTTCTCAAAAAAGTAAAAAACTACACTTCTATCAATTATCCTCTTACTGCAAACCTATAAGCTTATACAAACTCTTAAGCTTGTTGCCAGATAAATTCTTTGTGAACAAGTCTGCAGCATTTCTCTCTGATGCTACAAATACAAAATCAATGAACTCCTTTTCTACTAGTTCTTTACATACATGATACCTATATGAAGTCAATATGTTTTGACCCTTCACTTACATTATCGTTTTTACTCAATTTAGGTAGTCCATGGATACTTTTCTTCAATTTACATACAGAATTTTGGACATCTTTTTCAACGAACAATTCTGGTTGTTCCATGTATACAGTATAACTGATTTCACTATTTAAGTAAACACTAGTTACATCTAAGATGATCTACAGTCCAAACTTTATGTGCTGCAATACCTATTATAATGCATGACTCTGCTCTGGGATCTAACTTCCTGCCGTCTGCTTTCACAGCCCATGCCTGACATCCAAATACTTTCAATCTACTTATTTCTTCCTGATCCAACTTCCTATTGAACCACAGTTCATATGGAATCTGAAACATTATTGCTGAGGATAGGCACCTATTTCTTAAATACACTGCAGTCATTACTGCTTCTCCCCAGAATTCTTTTGGTAACCCTGACTGGATCAATAGACATCTAACAGTATCAAACATCGTTCTATTCTGCCTCTCTGCTAATCCAGTTTGTTGTGGATTGTACGGTACAGACCTTCTATGACTAATACCACATTTTTGCAATTGTGCTTGAAACTCGCTGCATGTATACTCTGTACCACTGTCAGATTGTGCTACCTTAATTCCTACTCTATGTAACTTTTCTGCCTTTGCTTGGTACCTATTAAACACCTCCAACACTTCATCCTTATTTTTCACACATACAGCCACGTTATATCTGGAGTATTTATCAATCATAGTTACAACATACTGAGCTTTTCCAAGTGATGGTGGACTAATTTTTCCAATCACATCAGTGTGCAAATCAAGTGGTTTTTCTGCCTTAAGCTCACAAGACTTAGGTACTCCCTTGTTACTTAGTTTCCCCTCAATGCATACAGAATGAGTATTAACATCATTACTTCTTTTCAATTATAACATAGGCAATTTAAACAAAGCTTCAGAATGTACATGTCCATATCTCTCATGCCAGAACCTAACCTGCCCAACACAATTAAAGGCTACATTGCTATTACATTCTTGATCTATTATTTGGTCACAATCACTCACAGCTACAATATAATTTCTTCCCTCTATCTGTACTACATATACATCATTCCTCCTGTTTGCAATAAACAATGTTTCATCTCCTTTCTTATTTACAACCACTGCTTTCTAGTTGTTGTTTTTTTACGTCGCACCGACACAGATAGGTCATACGGCGACGATGGGACAGGAAAGGGCTAGGAGTGGGAAGGAAGCGGCCGTGGCCTTAATTAAGGTACAGCCCCAGCATTTGCCTGGTGTGAAAATGGGAAACCACGGAAAACCATTTTCAGGGCTGCCGACAGTGGGGTTCGAACCTACTATCTCCCGAATACTGGATACTGGCCGCACTTAAGTGACTGCAGCTATCGAGCTCGGTCCACTGCTTTCTCTCCTGCCAATCCTACTTTAAAACCTTTGCTGGTTAGCTTACCAACTGATATTAAATTTGCACCTAAGTTTGGTACATACAACACGTCTGTAAATGTAATTGTCTATCCTGTTGACGTTTTTACTTTCACCTTACCTATGTCTAATATCCAGCTAACTGTTATCTCCTATTTCTACATTCCCAGTTACATTTGTTGACATGTCTATAAATATCTCCTCTGTTGGAAACATATGATGGGATGTACCTGAATCAACAGCCAATCTCTAATTTTCTCTGTTTCTACAGAAACTGCCATGCTCATTGCTTTATCTTCTACATGTATAATTTCCAAGCTTACCACCTTTCCACTTGCATTCGCTGATTTACTCTCCTGTAATGATTCGTCGCTCTTCATTTTTGGACATACTTTAGAATAATGTCCCAACTTACCGCAATTGAAGCACTTTTGGGTACTGCGACAATACCTAGATACATGTCCCTGTTACCGCAATTGCAGCAACTATACTGTTTTCTTTGTCCCACATGTTCTTTCTTGATATCTCGCTTCTGATGAACAACCATGGCTTGAGCTTCATCCTCCTCACATTTTCCAGTGTCGTAAGTCTTTTCTCCATTTTGCTGCATTTCCTTCTGCTTTCCTCAGCGAGTAATCTTGCCTTCACCTTCGAGATTGTCAGTTTCGCCAAATCAACTTCCAAGGAAGGTATACAATCTGCATATTCCTCTGTAAGATTTCCAATGATCATTCCTGCAACTTGTTGAACTGTGAAATTGTGTCCGGCTTTACACGTTCTCCTCCACAGTTGATTTATTTTTGCAAAGTATTCTTGAACACTCATGTCCTTGGGCTTTGCAAAATGAGTTAACTGTCTCAGGGTCATAGCACCATTCACTAGCCCTCTGTCATTGCACAACTCATCCAGTTTTTCCCATGCCTTTTTCGCTGATTCAATATCTGCAATGTCACATTCAAAATTTTCTCCGACATATTTGAAAATAACCGGTAATGTGATCACAATGTTTCGCACTCACCGCCTTGTTTTTATCTGAGATAGTTGTCAACCAGGTGTATCCCCATACCCTATTACTGATTCCCATACATCTTTCAACAACAGCTCTTGTTTTACCTTCAATGCCCACGAAAAATAATTTTCCACTGTAAGCTTGCCTGCATTCCTATTCAGTGTTTCTTCACTGTTCCATGAGGTCGCCATTTTTCCCGTCAATAATGTCACAACTTGCTTCGTCGTTTAATTCTCGTTACTCCATTTCAACTTATATTGTCCAAAATATACTGCGGCGTTTTGGCTCTCTGTAGCTCTGGGCCCATAACCTGTTGAAATATCTTCATTTCTGCTCATTACACCAGTTTAGGTAATCAAATTATACCATAGAAACATCAGCTTCATCACACACATCATTTTATTACGAGCTGTTATCGACAACTGACATTCACACACACCAAGCAGTTCAAACGTTCAAAGAACAAAAGCAAACCATGACAAACCACTCGACTCACTTTACCCGAGTTGCCAACACATAACCTTAATGTTGTCTTCTTATAACTACAAGATATATATACATGGCACTTTATTTTTATTTTTATGAGAAAATAACAACATTCCAACAACTTGAAAGGAATGCAAGGCTGTAACATTTTTTGTCTCACATGAATGTTGGACAAGAAGAATGATGTTCATTTGATTTTTGCTTAATAAAAGTCCACCTTGTTTGTACTTGAATTGTTCTTTGTGTATGCTGTCGCCCATCCAGCACAAATCCCTGGTTATATAAATTTTTTTTTTGCTAGGGGCTTTACGTCGCACCGACACAGATAGGTCTTATGGCGACGATGGGATAGGAAAGGCCTAGGAGTTGGAAGGAAGCAGCCATGGCCTTAATTAAGGTTCAGCCCCAGCATTTGCCTGGTGTGAAAATGGGAAACCACGGAAAACCATTTTCAGGGCTGCCGATAGTGGGATTCGAACCTACTATCTCCCGGATGCAA
Source organism: Anabrus simplex (assembly GCF_040414725.1). NCBI lineage: Eukaryota > Metazoa > Arthropoda > Insecta > Orthoptera > Tettigoniidae > Anabrus > Anabrus simplex. The sequence continues at coordinate 90,420,938 of NC_090266.1, forward strand.
GCTCACAGCCGCGCGCCTCTACACGCATGGCCAACTCGCCCGGTAGGTTACATAAATGTCCTGATATAGCTATGATACGTACTCTCATGTTACCTGGCTGAGCGACGTGGAAAAGGGGACAATAGATAAAGAATGCTTTTGATGAATAGAATTTATAAAAACTCTTGTCAAGGAGGAACTGAACAAAATAGTGTGTGTAAAGCTTATCTTAATTGTGAAAGTTATATAAAAGAAAACTAAACCATGCAAGAACTTTAGCTTGTGAAAAATATACTGAGAATGCACCCAAGGCATCATGGGATGTTATGGTACAAGAAAACATCCCTTCTCACATTTTAACCTTTAGCTTATATTTTTAGTAAGTGTTTACAGTTTGGAGTTTTTCCTGATATGCTTAAAATTTAGGAAGTTTTTCCAGTATTTAAAAATGGGGCAAACAATTTCCTCAGAACTATTGTGCAGTCTCAATTGTTCCAATAATTTCTAACATACTTTAATCACTTTTGTATAATCAACTTGGCAACTATTATGAAACTCTCAATCATCTATCCGACAGTCAGTTTGGGTTTCAACAAGCTAAATGTACTACTACTGCTGTTATTGAAATTGTTAATCAGATATTAACAGCTTTTGAAAACAAGCAGGCCATCTCTTTGGTGTTATGTGATATAAGTAAAGCTTTTGATTGTATTAATCATGAAATTTTACTTGCATAGCTTGAGACGTATGGTGTCAATTAAAATTAGGTATTCCACTCTGAAAAAAGCTACAACTTGTGTGTCATAGGGCTCTGTCCTCAGTCCATTTTTATAAATTTGGCCAATCAATGATTTATCGCAAAATATCAAGAATATTACACAAAAAATTATTAAACCACCTATTCAATACATTCCACAATTTATGTGGTTAGATTATTACATAGCACTACAGAGAGGATAATGTCCAGGAGAAGACTAATACTAAAGAAGTATTAAAATTTACATATGATTACAATGACATTTACAATATGATACAAAAGTTGAAAACTAGAAAAGCGGCTGAAATCTGGAGATATACTAAAGACAATGGGTTGGGATACAGTACCATATCTGAAGTTTGGTCAGAGGAGCTATACCAGATGAATGGAGAGTTGCTATAGTAGCCCCTGTGTATAAAGGAAAGGGTGATAGACATAAAGCTGAAAATTACAGGCCAGTAAGTTTGACATGCATTGTATGTAAGCTTTGGGAAGGCATTCTTTCTGATTATATTAGACATGCTTGTGAAACTAATAACTGGTTCGATAGAAGGCAGTTTGGTTTTAGGAAAGGTTATTCCACTGAAGCCCAACTTGTAGGATTCCAGAAAGATATAGCAGATATCTTGGATTCAGGAGGTCATATGGACTGTATCGCAACTGACCTGTCTAAAGCATATGATAGGGTGGATCATGGGACCCTACTGGCAAAAATGAGTGCAATTGGACTAGACAAACGAGTGACTGAATGGGTTGCTATATTTCCAGAAAATAGATCTCAGAGAATTTTTTTTTTTTGCTAGGGGCTTTACGTCGCACCGATCTCAGAGAATTAGAGTAGGTGACGCTTTATCTGACCCTGTAATAATTAAGAGGGGAATTCCTCAAGGCAGTAATTTCGGACCTTTATGTTTTCTTATATATATATAAATGATATAAGTAAAGGAGTGAAATCAGAGGTAAGGCTTTTTGCGGATGATGTTATTCTCTATAGAGTAATAAATAAGTTACAAAATTGTGAGCAACTGCAACGTGACCTCGAAAATGTTGTGAGATGGACAGCAGGCAATGGTGTGTTGATAAACGGGGTTAAAAGTCAGGTTGTGAGTTGACCACTGTCGACCTCTCCTCATTAAGCTTAAAATACTGACAATAGAACGGGGTTTTAATTACTGCGTCGATGGGGTGAAAGTTCCTTTTGGGGATCATTGTAGGTATCTAGGTGTTAATATAAGGAAAGATCTTCATTGGGGTAATCACATAAATGGGATTGTAAATAAAGGGTACAGATCTCTGCACATGGTTATGAGGGTGTTTAGGGGTTGTAGTAAGGATGTAAGGGAGAGGGCGTATAAGTCTCTGGTATGACCCCAACTAGAGTATGGTTCCAGTGTATGGGACCCTCACCAGGATTACCTGATTCTAGAACTGGAAAAAATCCAAAGAAAAGCAGCTTGATTTGTTCTGGGTGATTTCCGACAAAAGAGTAGCGTTACAAAAATGTTGCAAAGTTTGTGCTGGGAAGAACTGAGAGAAAGAAGGAGAGCTGCTCGACTAAGTGATATGTGATATAGATGTTGATTCCCATAGGGAATCTGAAATATTTGTCCTGAATGAGCAAATTTATAATACCAATATAAATGGTCCGTTATTGGACATTATAAATTTTCCAGCTAGCTCATTCTTGGTTGCCAGCGTTTCGCCCTCGTGTGCTAGGGTGGGCTCATCAGTTGGTACCTAGCACACCTACCAATACGCTGGCTAGTCCATACCGTGGAGGCCACTGCGTAGGCTAACTGGAGCCACCGGCAGTGCCAATGCACTAAGAGACTTTGTCTCATCACTAAAAATTGATGCCTGCTTGGGCATCAGATGATATAGATGTTGATTCCCATAGGGAATCTGAAATATTTGTCCTGAATGACCAAATTTATAATACCAATATAAATGGTCCGTTATTGGACATTATAAATTTTCCAGCTAGCTCATTCTTGGTTGTCCGATAACAGACCATTTATATTGGTATTATAAATTTGCTCATTCAGGACAAATATTTCAGATTCCCTATGGGAATCAACATCTATATCATCTGATGGCCAAGCAGGCATCAATTTTTAGTGATGAGACAAAGTCTCTTAGTGCACTGGCACTGCTAGTGGCTCCAGTTAGCCTACGCAGTGGCCTCCACGGTATGCACTAGCCAGCGTATTGGTAGGTGTGCTAGGTACCAACTGATGAGCCCAACCTAGCACACGAGGGCGAAACGCTGGCAACCAAGAATGAGCTAGCTGGAAAATTTATAATGTCCAATAACAGACCATTTATATTGGTATTATAAATTTGCTCATTCAGGACAAATATTTCAGATTCCCTATGGGAATCAACATCTATATCATCTGATGGCCAAGCAGGCATCAATTTTTAGTGATGAGACAAAGTCTCATAGTGGATTGGCACTGCCGGTGGCTCCAGTTAGCCTACGCAGTGGTCTCCACGGTATGCACTAGCCAGCGTATTGGTAGGTGTGCTAGGTACCAAATGATGAGCCCACCCTAGCACACGAGGGCGAAACGCTGGCAACCAAGAATGAGCTAGCTGGAAAATTTATAATGTCCAATAACGGACCATTTATATTGGTATTATAAATTTGCTCATTCAGGACAAATATTTCAGATTCCCTATGGGAATCAACATCTATATCATCTGATGGCCAAGCAGGCATCAATTTTTAGTGATGAGACAAAGTCTCTTAGTGCATTGGCACTGCCGGTGGCTCCAGTTAGCCTACGCAGTGGCCTCCACGGTATGCACTAGCCAGCGTATTGGTAGGTGTGCTAGGTACCAACTGATGAGCCCACCCTAGAACACGATGGTGAAACGCTGGCAACCAAGAATGAGCTAGCTGGAAAATTTATAATGTCCAATAACGGACCATTTATATTGGTATTATAAGTGGTATGTGTCTCAAATATTATTTCAATATTTATAAGTCCACCTGTTCAATACAATACATGTACTGTCCACCTGTATTGTATTGTATTGAACAGGTGGACTTATAAATATTGAAATAATATTTGAGACATACGTCAACTTTAATACGGAACCAAAATGAGAATAGTTAAGTGGTATGTTCCGAGCTGTCAGCGGAGAGATGGCGTGGAATGACATTAGTAGATGAATAAGTTTGAGTGGCGTTTATAAATGTAGAGAAGATCACAATATGAAGATAAAGTTGGAATTCAAGAGGACAAATTGGGCAAGTATTCATTTATAGGAAGGGGAGTTAGGGATTGGAATAACCTACCAAGGGAGATTTTCAATAAATTTCCAATGTCATTGAAACCATTTAAGAAAAGGCTAGGAAAACAACAGATAGGGAATCTGCCACCTGGGCGACTGCCCTAAATGCAGATCAGTATTGACTGACTGATTTATATGAATTTGTATATTTATGTCTCTTTGACATATGTTAAAAACAACATAAATTAATTCACTACTAGGGAAAACATTCACCTTCAAGACACTCGGGGCAAAGCAGACATTGACATCCCAATTCATAGGCTGTCAAATCTGCTCACTCACATAAAATCAGTTTAAGATTATTCAGTACCACATTCTGCAGAGTCCACTCCTTTCAGCAATTTTAAAAGGAAACTATACAATTGGTTAATAGGAAATCGATTTTATATTATGTCTGAATTCTTAGAAATGCATAATGTTAATATTCACTTTTAATCAAACTTTTAGCCTTGTTATTATTAAGTACTAAATTATCATCAGTTGAAGAAGCCTATTTCACTGTACGGGGTATTTTTATTGGCTCATGCCGCAGCACCACTCAGAGCATGGCACAGCTGGTGCAATGACACTCCGTTGCTAGCCAGTATAATGCACGCTTTTCCTCGCCACTACTCACAGCAATTCACATTTATAGAAATCCATTTCTAGTGAAACTATTAGTCTAAAATCTACCTGGCATTGCATTTGATGTTCAAAATGTTGTCCTTCAGCTGTCAAAGACGTCTGACACCTCGTAAATAAGTTTGCAGACACTCTGCGTATCTCAGCCTGTGTGATGTTCGAATGAACTTTTGTAATGTTCTCTTGTAGTTCTTCTCTTAGGCGAGGGTTATTCACATACACTTTTCCTTTCACTATCCCCCTTAGGTAATAATCACAGGCATTTAAAATCAGGAGATCTAGGGGGATAATTAACCACACGACCTTCGAAAACTTCCCGCATTACCATTATAGACCGGTGTGCTGTCGCAATATCTTGCATAAAGTAGCCGTTACTCCTTTCTTCTTCCATCAGCTGTTGAAAGAATGGTCTGAGGATGAGGTCTATGTATCTATCAGCATATACTGTTTTACGGAAAAATATAGGCCCTATAATTCTGCAAGCACTTACTGCGCACCAAACTCCTATCTTTACATCATGAAGTGGACGGACATGCAATTGGTGGGGATATTCTGCACACCAGTAGTGACTATTTTGACTATTTATATAGCCACTTAAGTGTAGCCATGCTTCATCACAATAAAATAAAAGTTCTGGGTCAATATACCCACCGTGAACTGACTGAAGCAACCAGTTACAATACCGAACCTTAGCGAAACTGTCAGGTCCACTTAAATATTGAGCAGGTGTGGGTTTGTACGGTTTTGCTTTTAACAGTTTTGTTGCTTTGTGGGCGAGATGCGACAGGGATCTTGGAGTTCTTTCCAAGAGAGCTTGTATTTCGTCAAGCTTTTCCTCTGTTAAAATGGTTCATCTCCTGGGTTATTTCTTGTTAAGAATGGACCCGGTGGTGCGGAACTTCTTTATTAATTCATGTACCGTACTCCTATGGGGAGGGAGGATGCCAGGAAATTTGCGAATAAATCGAAAGTGGCATATTTTTTTCAAGAGGAATGCTTCGCATAGCACAACACAATAAATACATGCTGTTCGACTGTATACATCACTCTTTAAACACTACGCTATTTTAAAACAAACACATTTTTACCAATACCACAGATGTTGAACTAAACTATTGCTGTGAAGCAATGATTATCCCTACCGTACTGCATTAGGTCATCTTAGCCGGTCATGAAGCAATATATCTCTCAGCAAAAGAGTCACCCATTTGCGCTATCACCTTGCGTGCATGTTCCCCTGACACACGGAAGGAGCTTAAAAAAAAGACCCTGTGTATGGTCAATGGCAAATAAATATTCTTGATTCTGAGAAAAGATTCTGAACAAGTCAGTCTCTCATCTTGCTTTCTTAACTTCAGCCAATCACCCTGTATCTTTCGAATTTCCCTCCTTGTAATTGAAAGCCACATTCCATTCATTGTTTGACTAATCACAAGATAAACACTATTTAGTTGGATGCTATTCCTGGTAGCACAGCATAATCCTGGTAATCTAGTCCCTGCAAATTTGAAATTTCAGATAATCCGAACAGAATTCGTGAGAGAGGGAAACAATTAAATCTACACATGCAATGTAAAGAAAGTATTTAAACACAGTACATCACTTATTTATTTATTTATTTATTTAAGAATGATTACTCACTATCATATTTCATAAAACAGAATTTGTTTCTGTTGCACAGAATTTTTTTCTAAAGCTAAACTAAAAGCTAAAGCTAAAGCTTTGACAGAAGTTAGGCTAAAAACAGGAAAGCAATTTTCACCATCATCACATACATGCATGTAACACTGTAAATATGATCTGTAAACTGAAATATGACTGAAGGTATTTGTCTTTGCAGGGTATACTTCATACATAGTGTGTTATTAAAAACGATTATATCATATTATTGATATGTCAGATGGAAGTAAAATTATATTCCTTAGCAGTCAGTGATCTGAAGTGAAGATGATGAGATGACTGTGGGGAAGTATCAGCAAAAATAATATTTACTGAAGAATCAAATGGCAGCTAAAATCTGAATGGCAAAGTTTAAATTAAAAATGATTATATCAAAGAACTTCAGTCCCGCATATAGGTCTATGCTACAACAGCAACAGTGGTGTCCAGCCTACCAGATACTTAGCTACTGAACAGTAGCCCTGTCAGTCACAGACAGCACTAAATTGCACATCTGTAAAACCTGCCACAGAGAAATAATGGAGAAAGACAACTTGGTGGAATGCGAGAGTTGGACTCATTAAATAGTCTGGGTGTAATGCGAAGAGAAGTCAACATTCCCAAATGGTCAATTCAAGCTCACAGTATGGGGTATTGTCTTCAATCTCCATACACTATCAAGGCTGAATTAAAAAGTAGACTCTATTTTCTAGGTTTTAGAAAATATAAATTTAGAAGATAAAACAACCTCTAAAATTTCAGATTGCAAGGTCTCTAGACATAAATATGACCAAAACTACAAATAAGGTCATAAATGAGAATAAAACAAGTAAGAAACACCATACACTCAAGGAATCATCCTCGTGAGCATGCTGGTATCACCTCCTCCCAACAATAGCAAAATTCATTACGAGTGTGCACCAAGCTGGTGACGAAGATATTCAGCTTTTAACGAACCAAACATATGAAGGCACAACATAGTTTTATTCAGTTAATAACTTCATACAGCAAAATAAATCAATGAGAGAGGATGTAAGGTGAACCGATGAAGAGAAGGAAACATACATGCCAACACCATTCAAAAAAAAGGAAACTAGACCAGATGGATGATGACATTATCACAGCCAGAATGAGAAGAGCATGGATATTAGTGGATATTTACACCATCCATCAACTATCAGTAAGCATATCACCAAATACCTGCAAAAACAGGGTGGATGTAACAGGCATCAAATGCAAAGATGAAGACTTATCAATCAGAGGGAACCTGGAGACATTCAAGGCTTGACATGGAAAAAGTTAAAAAAGACAACATATGACCAGAATTGGTCACTGGAAGGCACTGTAAGATTTGCACATTTTGAGGATTAATCCTTGACTCTTAAATATTTGTCTGCAATTGAGAAGACTACAGAGCAATGTTAAACATAATTCCAGAAAGTGACTCAAAGATTATGATACTATCATGTTAAAAGAAATGTTTCACACAGAAAATCTGGAATTACAAAGTTTCTATGGACTTCATGCCCATGTGATAAAAAGTCAAAAGGGAAGACCAACGGGTGAAGTTTCTTGTTGCTATAAAGAGAGTGTAGGAAAGATTAGACAGCCATACCAAGAGGAGAACATGACAATTTAAAACACAGAGAATATAACCTTCATACACATGTATACTCAACTAAATACACCAACAGATGAAATTACAGTCAGAATAATGAGTGCTATATACTAAACTTAACTCAAGAGAACCAGTGATTTTCCCAGGTGACCTCTGTTATTAGACTGATACACCAAATCAGAGAGGTCATGCATTAGCATCCCAAATAGAAGAAGGTTTCAGTCCAATCAATAGAAGAAAAAAGATAAAATATAATACTTATACAATGTACATAGCATCACTGGCCTGAATTTCTATGGAGGAAAGAGTACAAATACACATTTTTACAAGAACAATACCATTCACACATACTTGAAAAAGAAAACATTTCCCAATTACAGCAGAAAAGTATATCATGAGCCACAACCATTCCACATAGAGATCTAACCAACAGATCAACACAAGAAAACCTGATGTGCCAAAACTACATGAAGAAACCCACTATAAAATAAAAGAAATACTGCAAAAATAAATAAATTAGACAATGTACACACTAGAAAAAAAAATAATAAAAGCTGTCATTCCTTACAAGGAATGAAGGTCACAACATTGGTTTGTTGCACAATTTTACAAGAAAAGGAGGTAATCTCCCATCACAAAAAAGAAAGGTTCAAAGCACTAGTTCCAAAGCAAAACTGAAGAAAGCATGTCGACCGAATGGCTTATATAAGGAATTACCTTTTAATTTAATTGAAATCTTCATAGATATATTCAATAAATATGTATATGTAGGGGCTGGTAACATCCCTGGAACATGGAAGAAGTTTACAATAAAGGTCCTCCATAAAGGAGAACTCCCTGAGTGAGGGGGAGGCCGGGTATATTGCCAGCCAGAGTAGCACACTTGTGACAATGTGTACAGGGCCAGTAGCGAGAAAACCAATAGTGTTGGCAAGTTGTTGAGACCAGCAACCGCCCGGCCTTATGAAATGAATACACCATTTCTTAGAATACTTTTGTCTCTTATGTCCTTATAACTTCCCTGTCTCTTACTTAAACCTAGAACTACGAGTTGCAACTGGAGGTTTGGTGCTCTTAGGGTATTTTATACAAAGCTTGTGTCCTACAACCACAACTCCCTGAAGATGTTTCATGGCATTTCCAGCACCATCAGGATCATGGAAGTTGATAAATGCAAAGCCAAGAGGTTTATCACTATCTGACATGATTCGCACATTTCTTACTCGACCGTACCTGCAACAGAAGATTGAGCACAACTACTGAAAATGCATGGTAAGTATAGTTTTATAGTAAGGAATGAAACAAACACATCTAATACACATGTCTTCCTTTAGAGTGGAAAACTTAAAAGCAATTATTGGCACACTGTCTAAAATTGTCCAGCCTGGGAAATGGTGGAACAACTACCAACTGGGAAGATAATGTAAGTAGTAAGTTAATTAATTGAATGGTAGAGTTATATTCTCCAACACACTGAATTGGTTTTAATGTCTTACAATTCAAAATAAAGTAGAATAAAATTAAAATTAGAACCAAGAAATAAATCCATGGCATAACAATTCGGCTAAACTGGAGGCCAATATCTCGCATGTCATATAGCGATTGTAGGTTATGTGAGAAGTAACAGCCAGATTTTTTCATGAGGTATGATAGCATGAAATAATACCAATTTATGTTTAACATGGATAAAATCCCCTCCCATTATTTCATAAAGATGTTGAATGTGAAACAATAGAATAAGAAAATTATTGTACATTGAAAGAAGCTTCAAAACCTACATGAATTCTTTTCTTTCTGTTTTTGTGTAACCAATGGATTTTGTGCACTTTGTTCAACTATTTTTCTCATTACTTTTATTAGGTCAGAAGAAAAGTTCAAACTGTTCAACTATCTTCTATTATCAGTAGATGCCAGCAACGTTCAGAAATTGATTACTTTCTGTTACAAATTAATTAATGTGTGCAAAATTGATACTGATCTCTCATCATGCTTCAGGTGTAATACCAGTGTGAATGCTTGTCAGACTCTTGTTTATTTTGCATCATGAGTATTTATAAATTGAATGTTGAGCAAAGTACTTTTCATATTCAAAGACATGAAACAGAAAAACTTACCCTGATCTACCACCTGCTTTTCAACCAAAAAAATGTCATCATCTTAACCCATATGTACCCACTGTCGACATTTGTCGACGTTAATATCTGAATATTGTCTATCTTATAACGGTAAACCTGAATAATATTTTTGAGGTGCACTGTTTACAGTTCATAGTTTGATACTTACTGCACAGCACGAAAACAAGAATCTCTCGTTTTCGCACCTTATATCGTGGCTGTGTGTGAAATATCATTCCGTATATACTCAAGAGGATGACGCTTCCGTTGCGGTGAGTAATATTTTCTTATAATATTGTTACAGTTAAAAGAAAGATCGAAGTGTTGTGGTAAACGTAATAATGAAACATGCCTTTAACAGATTTTGAATTCATTTATGGCTGATTTATAGTTGCTTTTGTCTAGCAGAGCAAAAAATTTCCATGTCGACATATGTCGACAGTGGGCGCGAATGGGACTGCCTCAATACTGATATACAATTTTCATTTATTCTTCTCAGAGTGACCGTCGAGCAGATCGTAATCATCCTAGAGGAATCACAAAACATCCTAGATGCTAATATATACATAGAACAACCTGAAAATGCTCATAGTGACGGGGATAGTGATGATGATGAGTCTTGTGGAGATATTTACAGACTCTCTGGTAATCAACTCCGGGCTGATGCTGAACTAGTGTGTACAAAAATAAGTGAAAATGGTACAATGGTAATGCTGAAATGAAATACATAACAGTAATTCAGCCAGCATGTATAATTCTGCATAATATGCACATGGGGAGCGTCGATCAATTGGATCAGAATGTATCTTGTTACTGCATCAGCATCAAAAACAAGAAATGGTACTGGCCTCTAATTGTGTTCCTTCTGAACGTCTCCATGGACAATGCATGGCAACTTTACCCTTTGACCCCAATTTAGACCTTCTCGGCTTCACACGCTACATCGTTAGGACATATATCCTATCTTGTACCGCTACGCGTCCTAACGCATGAAGACCGAGTACGAAAGTATCTTCACGCGTGTTGCCAGAAGTGCGTTCCGATGGGGTATCCCACTACCTCGAAACAAGAGGGAAGCAAGTGCGGTGCGCTCACTGTGGTAAAGCTGCCAGGAAACAGTGCAAAAATGTAACGTTGGCCACCACGTCCTTTGCTTCGAGTCATTTCACTCACGCTAAACCAGACTGGATGAAGAGAAGCAGAGTGTAACCTCAAAACGCAGACTAAACTGTTTTGAAATTCTACTCGTAGTTTTCCTTTTTTTTCTATTTTCAGAGTGATCATACTTGCTCAAAATTTGGTATTGTGTGTACAACAAGTACTACAAACACACGAGGATTGTCCTTTTGTTTTGAAACAGTGTGCATTCTAAATTGAGGCGAAACTGTTCCTCATTTATGTTTTGAATCATGTTTTTTAAATATGTTCTGCTTATTCAACACTTATATGATTAATATTCACTAACTGATTAATTATTACATTCATATAAGCTTAAAATGTGAAGAAAAGTTCCTTTTTTGAGCACCTTAAATATGTTCTGCTTATTCAACACTTATATGACTAATATTCACTAACTGATTAATTATTACATTCATATAAGCTTAAAATGCGAAGAAAAGTTCCTTTTTTGAGCATATCTTTTACCCTACCCGTTCATGCTCACTGTCGACATATGTCCACACGGTAAATCTCCACGAAAATATGTTAACGAAACCTAAAATCATCATAAGCCTTTCATTTAGATTACAAACATCTGTACTTATGAAATATGTTGCAATATTCCACAGAAAAATAATTTGGGCAGATATGGGTTAAAAATTATACTGTGCTGTACCACTCTACAAACATGTAGTCTGGCCTGTACCTTTCTATCTGATGATGCTTCTAGAATTGCCAAGTCATGTAATCTTTGCATGCATCACTAGCAACTGGATTATTCAACAACATTTTACTGTCCTTGCTTATGGTTTGCTCTCACATGCTTGACCACACTCCCTCTGGGAATGTATACAGAGTGTTTACACGAGATATGTACAAATAACCTTAAAGAAGGTGGGCTTGTAAAATACAAATTTTTTCTTTTACATTTAGTGAATGGTTTGTCCGAGGGAGGAGCTTGAAGTAAAGATGTTTGTGAGGGAGGTAGTAGCTTTGTTTGCCCCTGGTTTATACCACCTGCCGTACCATGCTTCAGCGTAATGTGTAAGCTTCTTTTTTTCTTTGCTAGTGGCTTTACGTCACACTGACATTATAAGTCTTATGGGGACGATGGGTTAGGAAAGGCCTAGGAGTTGGAAGGAAGCGGCTGAGGCCTTAATTAAGGTACAGCCCCAGCATTTGCCTGGTGTGAAAATGGGAAACCACAGAAAACCATCTTCAGGGCTCCCGACAGTGGGGTTTGAATTCACTATCTCCTGGATGCAAGCTCACAGCTGCGTGCCCTAACTGCACGGCTAACTCACGTGGTCCTAGAGCGACCGTGTCGATTTCTAACCAGGTACTAATTGGAAATAATATTATTCAGCAAGTGAACAAAGTAAATTTCTTGGGCTTGGCAGTAGATGGTAATGTAAGTTGGAAACAGCATATTTCTAGTTTATGTGATAGAACTGCTCCAATTATTGGTGTGGTCGGGTGACTGAAAGGAGTACTATCAGTTTCTGGACAGAGATCCTTGTATTATTCTTTCATACATTCTCACGTAACTTATACCAGGTGAGCAGAATAAAGCGGAACCGCTCCATCCTGTGCGTGGGAATTTCTGAGTGAGTGAGTGAGTGAGACGGTGATGAAATACAATGCCGGATGTACTCGAGGCCGCGCTACCGCACGTGGTTTCAGTCTCTGTTGAACGTTTGGAAACGTGGCAAGTGTTTCGTTGGTGACATTAGCACAGTGTGTGGATTCAGCAAGATGGCTCAAGTCAGGTATCGGTATTCTCTTCCACAAAGAGTATTCATTTGCGATTCATACGTCCATTCAAAAAGTGTGAGGGCCGTAAGGAGATTATTTCAAGAGGAGTTTCCTGATGTTCAAGTTCCAGGTTGGACTTCGATTCGTAGATTAGTAAATAGATTATGTATGAAGGGAAGTCTTTATGATAAGAAACATAATAAAACCACGTACAGTACTCGCACACAAGAAACTTTGGGTAATATTGGTAATGCTCTGGAAAGATCTCTTACAAAATCACTTTGAAGACTTGCTCAGGAAATAGAAATTTCCTATGGTTCTGTTCGAATGGGTACAAAGTTACTGAAGTTAAAGCCATATAAAATTATTGCAGTGAAAGAAGTTAACCCATATCTTTCGTACTTTTTCAGAATAGTTATAATATGTCAGTCATTTGGGTATACCGAGTACCCAAAATGTATTTTTTTGTGCAGCTGTTGCTTGGGACCCAAGTTAAGGCCTGTCCTTTTAACACATTCATGGCCGTATCCGAGTTATTGCCTATAGCGCGTGACCATGCTGTGGACCGTATCTGAGTTAGCCCGGATAAGCGCAACCTTCAATTGGAGCCATTCCTACGCAGCTGGGATCTATTTTGGTCAGAAATATGTGCGAGAGAGATGAAGGTAATACCCTTACGAATGCTTCTACTCACCAGAAACCCAATGCACTTTTGTTTTGTTTTGTTTCTGAAGGTAGCCTAACACTGGCCCAACTAGCTGCATAGTTGGTTTGTGATTGCACAAGCGTGTGTATAATCGCGTTCTGAAGTGTAACACTGGCGTGTAGGGAAAATGTAAGTGTTGACGAAACTGCCGACATCCTTTTCTATGAAGACTCAGGTGATGAACTGATTCCTGAACTAAGAGAAATTGAAAGTTAGAGTGATGACAGTGAAGACGATTCTCCTGGACACGTGACAGAAAACACAGTACCGGCACCTGAATGTTTGGCTTTATATCGCTCCCCTTCGATCCCATTTACTGCTAAACCAGGTATAAATATTGAAACAGAAAACACTAACAAGATGTCATTTGTAAATCTATTTCTCACAGCTGAATTTCTCGAATACCTACGCGAGCAAACAAATCTGTATGCCAGTCAGGTAATCCGTGCTGCGCTGCACCCCTTCTCTAAACACTCTCTTGCTCAAACGTGGAGTCCGGTGACTGTTTCAGAAATGAGACAGTTCCTTGGTTTGATGCTCACTACCGCCACCATTAGTAAAGAATTTCTCAGGATGTACTGGACAGAAGATCCAATTTTCTCCACTCCTATTTTCTCAAAGACAATATCACGAAATCGCTTCGAAAGTGTCCTCACATTTCTCCGCTTTAGTGACAGCAGCGAATACGTGCACAGCACTGGCAGACTGTATAAAATCAGACCCATTTTACAGAAACTTTCCGACAGATTTACAGAGCTTTATACCCCCAAACAGAAAATAGCTCTGGGCGAAGGAATGCTAGCCTGAAGAAGACGCCTAAGATTCCGCATATACGACCCCGATAAAATAATAAAATATGGGATTTTAGTGAGGATGGATTGCGAGTCTAACACAGGGTACATCTGTAAACTCATGATATATGATGCAAGTGGTGCGAATTTACATAGCACAGTTTTTCAGCTGTTTGAAAATTATCTTGGCCAGGGGTATACAGTCTATACAGACAATTATTACAATAGCGTTGGACTTGCGAAACTATTACGGGAACAGAACACTGCCATATGTGGAACAATACGGTCAAATAGGGGTGTACCAAAAGATCTAAAGGAACAACAGGCAATTCTCAAACGGGCGAAATTACTTTCAGGAGGGACTAGGATGTATTGCTTGTTTCTTGGAGGGACAGAAATGTTTTTACTATGGTAACTACCATCTATTCGGCAGAAATGGTCGAAACAAACAAATCTGGAAAAATACAAATGAAAAAAGTCTGTGAGCGACTATAATCAACACATACTGATACTGCAGACCAGTACTTGGCACTCTATCCTTTCATGAGGAAAACTATAAAGTGGCCAAAAAAGGTTTTTTGTTTACTGTACTGCTCACTTTTTAACGCATTTCAGCTCTTCCACAACTCAAATCCTCAAAAATCAAAAACATTTCTGAATTTCATACAGACAGTAGTTAGGAACTTGCTCCAGGAAAAAAGTGAACCCGACATACAAGCACAGTCACAGTCCGACATCTCAGCTCCATCTACTTCATCAGCTCCAAGTCAACATCTCACGATTTTGCCGACAAAAATGGCACTGGCCAAGGATCTATCATTTAGGTTAGATGGGAAGAGAAAAGAGCATATTCTTTTGAAGTTTCCACCATCAAATAAAGTGAAGTTCCCCTCAAGAAGGTGCCAAGTGTGCTTCAAAAATAAAATTATTAGTGAAACATGCTATTTTTGTGGAAAGTGTGGTGTTCCCATTCACCCAGGAAAGGGTGACATTACTTACCACACCCTACAGAGATACTAAAGGACTTCATTAAGGTATGTGGAAAATTTTGTTTCCATATCTTGTTTAGTTCAGAACTTATTGTGAAAAGAATTCATTGTTGTTCGCTCTGCCACTAACAGCTGAAATAGCTTGGCCAGCCCTTATAGCCAGCTCAGATGATGGGCCTGAATGTGTTAAAAGTACAGTGGGCACAACTGGTCCCATGATATCGTATATTTTCTTATTATTTTAAAATAAAACAATGAACAAGTATGGAAACTATTATATTCAATGTTTTAGAACAATAATGTGTATTTGTACACAATATTTGGTACCAACATTTATAGTCAAGTTCCCCTTGTTTTCTAAAGCTGTACATAGGGTTACAATGTAAACAACTGCATTGTTAGATTCTTTGTGAGTACAGTTATTTTATCATAAATAGCAGACTCATTGTTGAAGATTCCATAAGAAAATTCTTGTGAATTAGGATGGGTGATAGCAAATAATTAAGCTTTTGGCCAGTCTCTGCCTTTTCCACCGTCTTTTGTCTTACGTCCTCTCGTTTCCTTCATCTCACAACCACTAACACTGTCGCTTACCGATACTTTATTCTGAAGAGCATCATGTAGTTTGCAACTTTTTGAAGCTGATGGACCTGGACTAACATAGACACACCTGGCGTCGTCACCAGTGTAAACGTTAACGTTCTTCGTTCCACCACCAGGCAAAATTCTCGTCGTTCTAAGTTCAGCTGGAGCTGGTAATTGGTTCCCCGTTAAGTTGTTAATGGTAACAGGGCCCTCTTTCTCATCTTCACTATTCTTATCGCCTAGAAGGTGATTTTCAGGGGGGATATGATAATATCATATTGCTGATAACCTGTGAAGTAAAATATTATATATATTAAGGAAAAAATACATGAAATACAGTTGATTGACGACCAAACAAACTAATTTTAAATCTGCTTCGTATAAGAAATAAAACTAGTCCTCCTTGTGCACACTGTCCTTTTAAAAGTTCACCTACATAAATCACTTAATTAATCCCAAAGTGTCAAATATTATTAATCTGTACTTGCTTTAATACATAAAGTCAAGATTCTAAACTACAAACTAAAGCTTATAATTGTAGAATTAAGAGGAATGACAAAGATATTACTTACCAACCTTGACATGCCATAGTGTGGAAAATATCTTCATGTTTAAACACTTACACTGGCACAACAATGGTGCTCAGTATAATGAAGGTGGGTTCTGTGCTCTCAGTTGTACTAACGTAAACCCTTAAAATGGAATTTCCCTGAATAAATTTCAAAGTGCCTTTTCTGTCGTGCAAAATGCATGGTTTCCTTTTGAAAGGACAGTGGGAAGATATGGGTTTTAAACTGGGTTTTGAATGCGATACATGATGGAGAAATTGACCCTAAACTAATGTGCTGTTTGACTGTTGGTTAGAAATAGCTTACGTGACGTTGTATTTACTGCGGAATCCCTGTCATGCACACACCTCCAGTGTGCAGGCTGTGCTGCCGGGCTGTAGTACTGGTTCTGCTTTATGTTGCTCACCATATATGATTTTCATTTGGGGTTACAGGTGTAAAACAGATGAAAGCTCTACAGAATAGGGCCTCTAAAAATTTCTTAAGAACACCATATTTAACACTTACTAAAGTTCTTTATGATCAGACTAGGATACCACCTTTGGACTGAAGAGATTAAGTTCAATGCCACTGTTTCTTTCACAGATTTATGGTTTTGCCCAGAGTGAACTTTTAACTCTCTAAAGTGTGGAGCTCAAGCATGATTTAAGGAGTTCCATTGCTGCATCATATGCTAGTGTCAGGCTTTTGAAAGTCTTTATTCCTTTCTCGTCTGTTGATAGAACTGAACAGAGTGATTTTCATGATATGTGTCACTAATTTCTGGATCAAATCCTGAGATATCTGAGAGAACTTTTATCAGACTCTTAAAAACTCTTCTTGCTGTGTTAAGGTAAGAGCATTTTGTGACCTGAGGTCTTGCCAATGCTACTAAGTCCTATGAAAATATTTTCCTGAATGATTCTAAACCTTAGGTAAGAAAAAGTTTTCGTGAGTAAAACTTGCTAATCTTAAGGATGATTTAATCTTTGTACTACACTGTAATTTGAAGACTTCCCCACGGTGAGATACAAAGATGCAGCTGGTGTTGCTGAACCCCATTATGTGCCCCATTGGGCTTCTCTCAATCAAGTGTACTGTAAGCTAAGTTTAAACCAGTTTAATACATTTTTGGTGCTAATTCTATGTTTAAACCTTATAAATTTCCCTTCGTCTTTCACTGTCCACCATTTTGCTAGTTAGTTGCTAGTTACTTTACGTCGCGCCGACACAGATAGGTCTTATGGCGACGATGGGACAGGGAATGGCTGGGTGTGGGATGGAAGCGGCCGTGGCCTTAATTAAGGTACAGCCCCAGCATTTGCCTGGTGTGAAAATGGGAAACCACGGAAAACCATTTTCAGGGCTGCCGACAGTGGGGTTCGAACCAACTATCTCCTGAATACTGGATACTGGCCGCACTTAAGCGACTGCAGCTATTGAGCTCGGTGTCCACCATTTTTGCTCTCTCTCTCTCTCTTTGTAGGAGAAACATTGTAAAAATTGTTTTTGTGAAGACTGTACCTGATTTATTACAAAAATTGTCCTCAAGATTTATTGCTAAACAAACTTTGTTACTAAACCACTGCCCATTTCAAACTAATGCAACAAATTTTAAATTGTAAAAATGTTCATTTTGAGAATACAGTTTAACTTAAAACTCCCTCCTTGCAATAATTCCATCTTTGTTGTCTTCTTTGGTCACTTGTGAGCTGATCCGATTCATTCTTTGGTTAAGTTTGCAAGACTGATTTTGTTTCTTTAATGACAGATGTGTATCTGTATATACCTATTTCACTTTGTTCCATCCATGGATCCCTGTCAGCATCTTGGGACTGGCACACCTTTTCTAAAGTGTTGGGCCCTGATATATCTGCAGTCAAAGCTGCTTTTGAGAGGCACCTGATGCAGGAGACAGTCATTTAGTTGATAAAAATACAGTAAAACAAAAACATACCAATCAATCCCTTACTGCATGACTTTTCTTTTCTACCTGAAAAAATTCAGACTGCTTAAATACAGTGTCCTGACCTGCGGAAAAGTAGTTTTTAAAATCTGAACTTCATGTGGCAGATCTTTGTTGTTAGTTTATGGTTTGTGCCATAAATGGGACAACATGCATTAACGGTTATACTTCGATGGTATCAGTGGTAACTTGGAAACAGAAAATAGCATACCGGTACATTCAGAGAAGGTTATACATATCCAATTAAAAGTATGTACTACACTTAGAAGTTTAGTTTTAATTTATGAAAATGACAAAAGGTTTCAGAAATTACACTAATTTAACAAAATATCTCACTAGTAAAGAAATATTGGAAATATTCTATTGGAGTATCAAGGTCCAAAATTTCCTGAGGTAGAGTGATATTTCCAGTAAATTTTGTTTCATCTTCCATTCTTACCAGATTCCCTATATGCCGGTCGATTTTAGTCTTCCCCTCCTTGGTTGTTGCCTTTGAATTGCTTCAGATTGTAGCAAGCCTATCCACAAGAGGAATGTCATAGAGGTCAAAGTATTCAGTTGGCCAAACCTTAATATCATCATCTGTATGTGATTCCGTTTCTAGTATTATGGTAACATTATTTCTTGTGTTATGCATTTTACGAATATCATCATCTGACTCTGAAGCAAGAATGTCATATCTTTTTCCTTCTATATGTAATGCACTGTCATCATCTGATAGATCAGGGTCATCACTAATATTCCCGTCGGGTATAATTAGTACGCGAGTTGAAGAGGCATAAAACTTTCCTACATCCATTGCATTACAGTAAACCAACTGAAAGGAAAATGATTGGACTGTTATACTTCCAGTAGCAAGAAATAGGTTTTGTCACAACTGCATGTTGTGCCATATCTGTCACAAACCTAATTTGAAAGATTATAATTACTCCAGTAGACAAATGTTCAAACTTACCTCTTCACAGATGTCCTGACATATCAATGCTTCCGCAGTAATTTTATGAAAACACAATTGAACTATTACTGTATGAAATACAACTCCCTTGTGGTCAGATCTCTAGTCAACTGCTTATAACATAAACCAGAGATGAATGTCAAATAATTCCTTACTCCCACAACAGATAGCACATGCTTTTTGCATCCAGTTATTCTTGATAGTGTACCATATCTGTCACTCTACGCAGTAATGAAATAAACACTTCAGTATAGGGTGTATAAAAATAAAACAGGTGTGTGCCATATCTGTCACAGTATGTGGAAAGGGGTTAAAAAGATTGCCTCTACTCTACTCTTCATAACAAAATTTAAGTCAAGATGCTTGTAAACAGCTGGTCACTGCTGCTGAGCTCGACACTTGCCTGTGTCTTCATGTCACTGTTGTCAGTTTAACATTTAAGGGAGTGAAATATTGTGGAAAAGTCTGTTGCTATGCAAAAAATTGAAATTTTCAACAAAAAAACATAACCCATCCAGCCAACACCCCAGTTCAGGAACTTGCAAAAATCACTGGTTCATCCAAAGATATGACCTGTCATTTCAAAGCAAATTAAGTGGATTTGCGTAAAGAATGGAGTGGCACAGAAAAGGGCAGTCAAGTGATGGGAAGGAAATGGAAAAGAGAAGGTGAACACTCAAAGGTTGAAGATGGTTTTTTATAGTAACTCAACAAAGTGTTTGTATCAGTGGCCCAATGTTGAAATGAAAATCTGAGGAACTTATGAAGAAAATGGGTCATGAAGACTTTACAGTTAAAAATGGTCGGATAGTCTGGTGGAACGAGAGGCATGACATCAAGTTCAAGAAAACTCACGGAAGAAAAAAAAGAGCAAATGTCAATTGACTGGAGTTGAACAGTGGAGAGTTACAATGTGGATGACATGTACAATGCAGAAGAGACCGGATTACTTTACCGAGCTACTCCACAAATGTGAACAATTCGCCAGTTCAAAGAAAGTCATGGATCACGTTCTCATACCACGCATCTGCAATGCAATGGAAAGTGACACGCGAAAGCTTTCGTTTTTTGGTAAAGCTGCAAACCCACACAGCTTTAAGAATTTTCAAGAAATTTTCCAGTTACATATCACAAAGTCAAGAAAGAGAGAATGACTGTAGCAATTTTTCAAAGTGGTTACAGGACTGGGATCCAACGTACAGAGAGAATAGCTTCCAGAAAAATCTTGGTTCTCATTGACAATATGGATATGTGTGTTATCTAAGATATTAAGTAAGGGGCCTTTTTGCGCCAGACTAATAACCTTTAAATCAATACAAGTTGCTTTACATCACACTGACACAGATAGGTCTTATGGTGACGATGGGATAGGAAAGGGCTAGGAGTCAGAAGGAAGCAACTGTGGCCTTAATTAAAGTACAGCCCGAGCATTTGCCTGGTGTGAAAATGGGAAACCATGGAAAACCATCTTCAGGGCTGCCAACAGTGGGGTTCGAACCCACCATCTTCCGAATACTGGATACTGGCCGCACTTAAGCGACTGCTATCGAGCTATCGAGCTCAGTAACCTTTAAATCTCGTTCGACTGACATGTCTTTATGGTTGCATTACTTCATATGTACACTTATGGCTGAGTAACAGTTATATCTAATAGCATTTAAGTGTTCTTGATATCTTATTGTGAAGTTTCTCCCAGTTTGTCCAACATAGGATGACTTGCAGGACTGACAACTGATTTTATATACCCCGACCTGAGATATTATTATTATTATTATTATTATTATTATTATTAATGACATGTGAATTGAATAGTACACTTGAATTTGTGTTTTTCATTCTATAAGCTGTTTTTATGCCTTGTATTTTGAAAGTGTTAGTTAATTGATAAATATTATTACTATTGAACGTAAAAGTGGCATAATTCTTGTTTGAGGTCAAATCTGTGATTAAAGTGGTGTTGGATTTATTTTTAATTTTGTACCGGGAGGTACACCTCAACCCCGTGCATTTAAATGAAGTGCCTTCAAGAATGCTATTTAATACACAAAGTTTGCAACAATTATTTCAAGAAGTTGGGACTTTTCTCCATAGATATCTCTATTAACAAACTGATGTCATGCACTCTGGTGTAAAGTGGAACTACAAAAATTTAAAGAAATTTTGTACTTATAGGTTTTCTAAACTGAATTGATATTTTCTTTGTTTTGATTTATTCGAAGGTTGCAACACTTCTAACTTATCCCACCAGCTTTGGATTCTGGCCAATCAGAAATTTTGTGTATTTATTTTTCAGCCAATTATATTTATCTTGTACCTATTTTATCTACCAATAAAGTGAGAGGGTGTGTCTGGTTTTAGTCCAGAACCTTCTCAAACCTTCCTCTCAGGTATAAAAGCTGACGCCTTTTCAAGTTAACTTGTCTTACTGATCGTCTTGTTACTGAGTGTTTGCATTAAGAGAGGAGGTGGGGGCCTCATCCATCAGTAAGCAGAACATCAGCTACGGTAATGGCCACTATTTTTCTAACTCAGTAATTGTCTCTCCAAGCTAACCTGATGAGAAGGTTTCCTATCTTTAATAATGTAACCGTAAATTTCCTGAAATGTAAACTTTTCTTTCTTCTCATGTAAAAGTTCAAGTAAGTCAAGTGTACTTAATGGAAATCCGGGGATAGAGAGTGCGTTACCCTCTTGAATTCCCCTTCAATTTATTTGGAGGTGACTACAATTTTTGTAACAGTTTTCACTACTGTAAATTGTCCATCTAGTCCATCTTGTCCACCTAGTCACCTCAGTAGTTTGGATTAGCCTCTGTATAGTCGGGCCACAAGCCCAAGTAGGGTTTTAAATCTTTGATTTTAAGAAGCGCAAGTTTACGCCTCCATACATTTTTGATTTTTGGGCCAGTAACTTTAACCTGTACTTTTTCATGAAGGCCTGGGTAAAATGGGTACTCGATACCCCTTTAATATTTCTTAAAATACAGCTCCATCAGTAGTTAATAAAACATCTATTGTAACCCACAACTTTAAGTTTGATGATAATTTTGATGCTACAGGAGGCATCACAGCTGGAAAAACATGCAAACTCAAGAACAAGTATTGTGAGGGGCACGTTCTGTTTGCTCGGTGGGAGGAAATATAGTAGCCTTTCTGAACAACAGGTTGAAAAGTAGAGACTCAGGCACTCACTAGACAGCAGAAATAAACAAAAGTTCAGCCACTGAGTCTCCGGTAGGGTGTGATGTGAATCTCCATCCCTTTATCTCCACTGATATCTTCTTTGGAATTCTTCCCTGGCCCTTTCTCAGCAGCTTATGAATAGCTTGGAAAATCCATTTTATGTACCGGAGTTTCTAGTGAAAAAATACTGTCACAGAGAAGGTTTTGAATTCCAGTATATTTCACTACATATTCCGTACCCATATTGATAGTGAAGCAAGTGTGATAAACTGATATAACTTGAAAACAATATTCTCTCACCCATGGGTAATTAATGAAAGTATCGAGCTCAAATTATTATTATTATTTTTATTATTATTATTATTATTATTTTATGAATGGTCAAAGACTTGTTTAACTCTGCAGAGAACACAAACTAATCTCAAAGTCCACCTACTTCAAAAGGAGGCCCAACAAACTTAAAACTTGGAAGCATCCTGATTGGAGAAAACAGGAATGGCAGCTGGATCACGTATTTATGGACAAAACCTTCCACAGAGAAATCTACAATATTAATGTATGAAGAGGAGTAGATATAGGTTCAGATCATTACATAGTCAAAATCAAAATTAAGTTCACACCACTAAAAAAGAAACCAAAACGCAATAAACGAAAGAGGAACTTTGATCCACACCAGTTAATTAGGAATGATAAATGTAGAGAAGTCACACAGAACATAAAACTGACAGATAACTTAGAAGAACTGGTAGCAATTCTCAGGCAACAAGATGAAAATTCAGCCCCATTAAACACACATAAAAGACATGCCTGGTGGACCTCAGAATGTGACAAAATCCATGAAGAAAGACATCAGGTATGGTTAAAATTTCAAACACACAAAACAGAAGAAAGTGCAACCAACCTCAAAAATATCAGGAAAAAGTTCACACAAATTATCAGGCAAACCAAGAGAGAATCACAGAAAGATCTAATCAACTCAATAGAAGAAAACTACCACAAAACCAATTCCAGAGACTTACAAAATATTTGGAAGACAAGTACAAAAATTTTCCCCTCCCACATTAATGCTGAAAAGTGAGGATGGAAAAACGACACATAATGACAAGGAAAATGCCAAAATCATGGCAAAAGCATTCATTCATTTCTGAATTGTGAAGAACCCCAGGAACTTTTAGCAATTTATACCAACACGCCCATCAAAACCCCGCCTGAACTCATAAATCCCCCAACAATCCAAGAGGTGGAAACAGCACTCAAAGAGTTGAAAAATTATAAAGCATGCAGAGAAGACCTAGTTTTTGCAGAAATGTGGAAATATGCCAGTGATACAGTTCGAACATCGTTACACATGGCCCTAACAAAAATCTGGATAACAGAAAAGTTCCCTAAACATTGGACTACAGCCATAATCCACCCACTCCACAAAAAAGGAGATAAAAGCAATCCAGATAATTAGAGAGGTATCTCTCTCTTAGACTGCAAATACAAGATTTTCTCAGGAATCCTATACAGGAGGATCAGAGAGCATCTAGAGGAAGAATAAGGTGAATACCAAGGAGGCTTCAGACCTTGAAGAAACTTTGCAGAACAAATCATCACTTTAAAATTAGCCATAGCATATTACAAGAAGCAAAACAAACCTCTTGCAATAATCTTCATGGATTTAAAAAAAGCTTACGACTGTATCCATAGACCTTCAATGCTGAAAATATTAAGAAATTTCTGGCTCCATCCAAAATTAATCAAATTGATTGAACTCACCTTAACCAAAACTAAATCAAAAGTCAAGTTCAGAGGAGAATTCTCTGAGCCATTCATCATAAAAACAGGCTTAAGACAAGGAGATTGTTTGTCACCACCGCTGTTCAACTGAGCCTTGAAATATATAATGAGGGAATGGTGCAAGAGTAACCCAAAGAACATCCGAATTGGAAGACCCAAAGACAACATAAGTTTAAATTGCCTAGGTTTTGCCGATGACCTTGCTCTCTTGTCCAACAATATTCAGGAAACCAGACAACAAGTTATATCACTACAGGAAATAGCACAGAAAATTGGTCATGGAATATCTTTTGAAAAGACAGTAATCATGTTTACTGACCCACCACTCATAAACAAAACTGCCATAGGAAACCAAGAAATCAAAATTGTAAATAAATTTAAATACCTGGGAGAAATCATAACATATAACCTCAATGAAAGGCCAGCATGGCATAACAGAATAAATAAACTGACCAGAGCACAATATGTCACCAAGAATACCTACAACAAAAAAAGCCTGTCAATAGCAACAAAATTAAAACATTATAAAACAGTCATTCAACCAGAAATAACATACGCAAGCGAAACCATCTTCAAAACAACTAACACTGCACAAATAACAAAATACTCAAGATAGAGAGAAGAATCATTAGAACATACATCAACAAATCATACCAAAAAGATGGACACTGGAGAGTAGCTTCTAATGAAACAGTCTGCAAGAAAATAGAACCAGTAATGAGCTCAATCAAGAATCAACAAACAGACAATAGAAAGGGTGATTTCCAATGAAGAAAGAAGGATAAGATCAGAACAAACAAACAAACAAACAAACAAACAAACAAACAAACAAACAAACAAATAAATAAATAAATAAATAAATAAATAAATAAATAAATAAATAAATAAATAAATAAATAAATAAATAAATAAATAAATATTTTATGATTATTATTATTACCCGTAATGTATGGCTATGAAGTGTTTACATACATTTATTATTATTATTAATAATATTTATTTTTTTTGCTAGGGGCTTTACGTCGCACCGACACAGGCAGGTCTTATGGCGACGATGGGATAGGAAAGGCCTAGGAGTTGGAAGGAAGCGGCCGTGGCCTTAATTAAGGTGCAGCCCCAGCATTTGCCTGGTGTGAAAATGGGAAACCATGGAAAACCATCTTCAGGGCTGCCGATAGTGGGATTCGAACCTACTATCTCCCGGATGCAAGCTCACAGCCACGCGCCTATACGCGCATGGCCAATTCGCCCGGTAATAATAATATTATTATTAACCTAGTTGAATGTTCACAATGTTTGTGAGGTTATGTCATGAAACATGCACTGTACATATACAGTTATATGAGTTCAGTTAATGTAAAGACCTGTAAATTAACTCATTGGGCCCGAACCACAGAACCGTTCCGTGCTTCGTCTTGGTGGACCAAATGCCGGATCACGGAACTGTTCCACTGTCTTCCTTTACTAGGTAATTCAACTTTTCTTCAAGAGATGGCAGAGTGAGTTGCATTTGTGATTTGTGTAAAGACCCTGCCTTTGCAATGTTATATGATCTTTGCTAATACATATCCATAATGTGCTTGGTAATATTAGTTTGAAGTAGGACATCTCTAGACTTTAGATTCCCTTGTTAACAATCAATCAATCAATCAATACTGATCTGCATTTAGGGCAGTCGCCTAGGTGGCAGATTCCCTATCTGTTGTTTTCCTAGCCTTTTCTTAAAATGATTTCAAAGAAATTGGAAATTTATTAAACATCTTCCTTGGTAAGTTATTCCAATCCCTAACTCCCCTTCCTATAAATGAATGTTTTCCCCAATTTCTCCTCTTGAATTCAAACTTTATCTTCATATAGTGATCTTTCCTACTTTTAAAGAAGCCACTCAAACTTATTTGTCTACTAATATCATTCCGCGCCATCTCTCCGCTGACAGCTTGGAACATACCACTTGTATTGTATTGAGCAGGTGGATCCATAAATATTATAATAATATTTGTGATATACATACCACTTAGTCCAGCAGCTCTTCTCCTTTCTCCCAAGTCTTCCCAACCCAAACTTTGCAACATTTTTGTAACGCTACTCTTTTGTCAGAAATCACTCAGAACATATCGAGCTGCTTTTGTTTGGATTATTTCCAGTTCTTGAATCAAGTAATCCTGGTGAGGGTCCCATACACTGCAACCATACTCTAGTTGGGGTCTTACCTGAGATTTATATGTTGCAAAGTTTGGGTTGGGAAGAATTGAGAGAAAGAAGAAGAGCTGCACAACTAAGTGGTATGTTACAAGTAACTATTCTCATTTTGCTTCCGTATTGAAGTTGACGTATGTCTCAAATATTGTATTGTATTGAACAGGTGGACTTATTGTAATAATATTTGAGACATAAGTGGTAACGCTACTCTTTTGTCGGAAATCAGCCAGAAAAAATCGGGCTGCTTTTCTTTGGATTTCTTCCAGTTCTTGAATCAAGTAATCCTGGTGAGGGTCCCATACACTGGAACCATACTCTGGCTGGGGTCTTACCAGAGACTTATATGCCCTCTCCTTTACATAAAAAGAACTCCTATGGGACTAAATGCGGGCACCTCAGCGCCTCAGAAATCCATAAAAGTAGTTAGTGGGACGTAAAGCACTTAACATTATTATTATTATCAGGTCATTAAGAGCTGAAATACGTGGAAGAAAATAATAAAATATGCATGGTTTAGGTGGAAACAAGATGAAATGTACGTCATGTGAGGCAACATCAGTCGCAGTAGTTAACTACAGATTACTATGCGTAAGACGAGAACCAGTTAAAGCTCGTGGGGATGAGTCAGCTGTAACCTCTTATTGTGTATAAACATCAAACATACACATAAACAAATCTGGGATACATAAACAAGGTTACACGTTAGAGACATGTAGCTATTAATCTGTACGCCAGGCCGACGGTCGCTTTCATGAGTATGGGATGAATTATCAAATTATACATAATTCACAGATGTCGAACGTATCTAAGAAGATTCCGCCAAAAATGCATCCTACATATTACTATGATGGTGTTAATAAAAATCGCAGCAGATTACGCCACTGCGTGTTAAGATGATGTCGGTAGAATACAGTATACTTGTTCAGACATAAGGCTTCAGTAGAAGAATAGGAAGAAGAAAGTAACGAGAGCCACATAGTCAAGCAGGACAGAGCCCAACAAGGCGCACATTAGTGACACAGGCATAAGAGTGACGTGTTCATAGGAACTACAATCGCAACAGTAACGCTCTGTTGTAGATAAGAATGAACTAGCATACAGTAGTGGCTCCGTAATTCCAGGTGGACGGCAACAAGACTATCTCGAATAAAAAAGCACGGATTCACGAACGTACACGAAGACGCCTGTGTACAAAAAATGTACCTATGTTCAACATTACAGTACAACATTTAGATAACAAAAACATACAGATTGCCTTACACTAGAAGAAATTTTAAATTATCTTTTGTAAATTAACAAAATCCTCTAGGCAACCTTCTTAAGTTAAATATTAACTTATAGTTCCTATTTCAGTAGTGATGAATATAAAACCAGCATTTTATTGAATTTTTTAAACGTGATAATGATGATGCTGTTTTTAGGTCATCAGGCCTTAAAAACGCAAAGTATCTTCTGTTTTAACTCATAGTGAATAAGAAACAAAATAGAAACTGCTCGAACACACGTAATGAACCCAAACCACGTGTGGGGTAGGATCGAGGAACTGCCGAACTGCGTTGAAGATCAATGTCTAGCGTTTTAACAAGCACGTCTTTCGTGTGTTGTGTTCCGCTTTCACCACGTACAAGGCACTCGCGCACTGAAACTCTCGATTTATCATTTTTGTTACCGGTACATTAATTTCTCTGCTTGGATTTATCAGAATATCGAACTATCGAGACTCAAAATACTATATCGATTCTCTACTGTACTCCTACGTCATTAAGCTGCAGAAATGGTGTAACATCTGACATACCAAAGTATAACTCATAGCAATTGTTCAAAGTGATCAGCTTGGGCTTCTCTGCAGGCTTCGCTTCTCCAAATCCAGTTGCGACGCATACGAGCCAAGACACCAAGTTTGTTCAGAATATCATCTGCTGCTTAAACAATACGTTCATGGAGGTCATCCTAAGTGGTTACTTCAGTTCAATATACTTTGCGTGTCATGTCCCCCCACATAAAAGTCAATTGGAGTAAGGTCTGGAGATCTGGCTGGCCAAGTGATAGTTCCACATCGTACTGTCCACCGTTGAGGAAATGTCCGCACCATCGTGTAAAATCAACGTGGTTCTGCATAGCCGAGGCAACACGTCTTCTGAAAGCTCCAGTAACGTACTGTATCTACAGGAGCAAGGTAACATTAATAAAAAGATGATTAGTCCATGTAACCAACCTCCTACTACACCCATCCAGGTTTTAATTCAGAACCGGTGCTGGAAATTGCCTTGTCCTACTGAAAGGGGATGTTCCACAGCCCATGGGTGGGATATAGTGGGTTCGAACCCCTCTGTCGGCAGCCCTGAGGATGGTTTTTCGTGGTTTGCCATGTTCACACCAGGCAAATGGTGGGGCTGTACCTTAATTAAGGCCGCGGTTGCTTCTTCCCAATCCTAGCCCTTTCCTGTCCCGTCGTCGCCGTAAGACCTATCTGTGTCGTGACGACGTACATAAACTTGTAAAACATTGGTAATCAGCTGGTTAAATACACTGCACGCGTTGAATGTGGTCAGGATGCACTAGCTCTTCATGCAGTGTCCTACGTATGGTCCAAGTTGGTACACCAACGGCACGTGTTATACTACGCGTACGGCGCCCGAGATCATAGATTACTATTGTCAGCATGTCTTGTTCCGCGTCTAGGATAACACAGGGCCGTTCAGGCCCTCGCTTTTCAAAGCGTGATGTAACATAACCTGTATCATGAATACGCTGTAGTACAGCAAGTATCGTTGCTGGATTCGGCACCCGTCTATTGGGAAGCCTTTCCCGATAGATTCACGGAGCGCGACCCATATTCTGTTCTGCCGCACGATACACTAGCAGCATATCATGGTATTCGTGGTATTCATACACTAGCATTATTCAAATACTACTACTACTACTACTACTACTACTACTACTACTACTACTACTACTACGAAGTTAATTCGCGTACTAATACGGACGACAATTCGCCTCTCTGATAGCTGTTACTCAGGTGAAGGTCAAGCAGGCAGTTCACACCTCCAAGTCCGGTTTCAAGCAGGGGGCGGGAACCCGTCCAACCACATCCCCCTCGCTAGGAACAGCAGACAACCGAACCAGCACGTGACACGTCTAGTGCTTTTGTCGAACTGCTTACGTTGAATATTCTCCCACAGTGTGATTTCATTATCATGGATTTTTGGGAGACCAACTCACCGTATGCAGAAACTCCCCGGACTTCATTTCTTTATTTTGTTATAATGCACAACATAGCTTAAACACAAAACGTATAGGATGTCCGGTTAGTCTGCTAGGCAAAAGCGTGTTGACGTGTACGCAAATAGTCTCCTACGTCAACGAAAGAATGCATGGGATAGGATGTCCAAGAGAGTAGTATCGGAACTGAATTGTCAAAGCACATCGAACGTTTTGCTTCATACCAATAAGGGACATGTTATAAAAATAAATAAATTAAACGTACCTTCCTTTCGTGCTTCCAAACGAAAAGAACATGTTTAATAGTAAAATAAAGCATTCTAGCTTACTGCTGCTTTTGCAGTGCCTATTAAACTTATCAAAATAAACGTTGCCAGGCTGAGTGGTTCAGAGGGTTCCAACACTGGTTTCATGAACTTAGTAGGCTCGATACTGGCTCAGTCCGGTGGTTTTTGAAGGTGCTCAAATACTTCCGCTTCTGACCAGTAGATTTACAGGCACGTTAAAGAACAACTGCGGGCAAAAATCCGACACCGCGCATCTCCATTGGGGACAAACATACTACTACTACTACTACTACTACTATTATTATTATTATTATTACCGGGCGAGTTCATGTCCCCCAGACATAAAAGCCCATTGGAATAAGGTCTGGAGATCTGGCTGGCCAATTGATAGTTCCACATCGTACTGTCCACCGTTGAGGAAATGTCTGCACCATCGTGTAAAATCAACGTGGTTCTGAGTAGTAGAGTCGACACGTCCTCTGAAAGTTTCAGTAACGTATTGTATCTACAGGAGCAAGGTAACATTAATAGAAAGATGATAAGTCCAAGTAACCGACCTCATACTACACATATCCAGGTACTAATTCAGAACCGGTGCTGGAAATTGCCTTGTCCTACTGAATGGGGATGTTTCACAGCCCATGAGTGGGATATAGTGGGTTCAAACCCCTCTGTTGGCAGTACTAAGGATGGTTTCTCCATGGTTTCCCATTTTCACACCAGGCAAATGCTGGGACTGTACCTTAATTAAGGCCACAGCCGGTTCCTTCCAACTCCTAGGCTTTTCCTATCCCATCGTCGCCATAAGACCTATCTGTATCGGTGTGACGTAAAATCACTAGCATTATTCATGTCAGGTCAGGGTCACCCTGCTACCGTATGTGACAGTAGACGGTACTACCTGCGACTGTCTGGCCAAGGGTCAGGCGGCCAGTACCAAACCTGGCAAACTAGAGGAGAACCAACGGCTACGGGCGGATGAGTTCTCCTTTAGTAGGTTTGATGAAGCCTTTGTGTAGGAAATGACACATAAATTCATCAAGTTCAGGGCACTCTCTTGCCCTTGGGGTGGAAAACTTCCCCTAAAGGCAGATGAACCATATTTGGTCAACGGCATAGAAAGTCCTCAACGGCGGACCAGGCGAAAGGACAGGAAGTCCCTCCTCGGCTGGAATGGCGGACGAAGGCTGCAGTGACTAGGAACCCTTCAATCGTCTTGCATCGGCTTGCCACTGAAAACAGTTCTTAAGTCATCAAGTACAGTGCGTTTGTTGAAGTGCACCAACACACTCACTCTAAAGGAATCTCACGCACAGCAGTCTTCCAACAACAGATTGACTCTTCCAAAAGTCCTGCAGCGATCAGGAAGTTGGGACGCGGGCAGGATTGTGATGTCTGGAAGCCTCTAGTGATAACTTGGCACGTAGGCGGCAGATGTGTGATCGGTCGTCTTGCTTAGGATTGTGGCTGTAGAGCAATTCGGTTGCTGCATCCACGACTGAGCAGTCCTATTTAGGGTCCACTCTGCTCACCTCACATGGGGAAGGGGCTAGAAAAGGTGTCCTAAACATAGTCAGCCACGTCCAATGGTATCACCTCAATGCGGTCGAACAAGAAAGAAATTATATTTTGCTAACCGGTGTTAAGCAAGGCTGTGTGATAGCCCCCACTTTATTTTCCTTGTATGTTGCCACTGTCATGGAACTTGTCGGAGATGATCTCCCTCCAGGAATTCATATAACTTACAGGATGGATGGTAAACTTTTTAATTTGAGCCGTTTAAAGGCAGGAACTCGGACATCGTCTGCAGCATTAGTTGAGTTACAGTATGCTGATGATAATGCTGTCGTAGCTCAGACACAAAAAGAGCCTGTGAGAATCCTGAATGCTTTCTCTGCTGCGTACAACAAGATCGGACTCAAACTGAATACCAGCAAAACACAGATCCTATACCAACCAGCCCCTGGGGAAGGTCAAAGAGATATCAATGTCACAATTAATGGAGTGAGCCTTCAGGTTGTAAACACCTTCCCATACCTTGGCAGCACCTCTCATCAAGCGCAAATATCGATTTAGAAATCCAACACAGAATTAACCGTGCAGGAGCATACTTTGCTAAGTTAAGATCTCGAGTTTTTGACAATCACGATGTCAATATCACAACAAAGATTCTTGTGTACAATTCTATTGTAGTTCCAACCTTACTCTATGGATCTGAATCCTGGACATGCTACAGTCGACACCTTAAGAAGCTGGAACAGTATCATCAACGTTGCTTGAGGAGAATACTGCAAATAACTTGGTAAGACAGGCGCACAAATATCAGCGTTCTTGAAGAGTAGAGAATTGATGGTTTTAAGACGCCAGCTACGATGGACAGGCCACGTAGTTCGCATGCCCAATAATTGCATTCCCAAACAAGTGTTTTACTCTGAGCTATCAGTAGGTAAACGCCGTGTAGGCGGTCAGAGGAAGCGATTTAAAGATGTAATCAAGGCTAACTTGAAGAGATGTAACATTGATGTTGATAACTGGGAGAGCTTAGCGCTTGACCGTTCATCCTGGAGATCACTAGTCCATTACGGCACACTGTCTTTTGAAGAAAACTGCCGACGTACAGCGAATGACAAGAGGCAACGTAGGAAAGAAAAAGAAGTGCTGAGAAGACATGGAAATAACATGACTGCTCCACCTGGGATTACCTGTCATCACTGTGGCAAATTGTGTAACTCCCGCATTGGACTGTATAGTCACCTCCGAACACATAGATGAAGAGACATCCTACCTGGAAGACAAACCTACTCGATTATGAGTGTTTGCTATTATTATTATTATTATTATTATTATTATTATTATTATTATTATTATTATTATAACTGTGTTAGTCTATTATTACTATTATGAAAATAAAAGTTAATCGCCCCACTCAAACTTCGTAGCTCGTAATCTGTCAGAAAATACTAAAGAAAATAGTGAACTGTCAACAATTCCGAATTATTATTAATCTTACAATTGTGGACATGTCTCTGAAATTACCGAAACATGTACTTGCAAATTGTTTAACGTCGCATCGACACAAATAGGTCTTACGGCGACGATGGGAGAGAAAAGGGATATAAGTGGGAAGGAAGCGTTCGAGGCCTTAATAAAGCTACAGTCCCAGCATTTCCCTGCTATGAAATTGGGAAACTACGGAAAACCATCTTCCCGGCTGCCGACAGTGGAGTTCAAACCCACTATCTCCAGAATGCAAGCTCACAGCTGCGCTCCCCTAACCGCACGACCAACTTACTCTAAGCTCTAATGCCGGTCTGAGTAGCTTGGACGATAGAGCGCTGATCTTCTGATCCCACCTTGGCAGGTTCGATGACGGCTCAGTTTGGTGGTATGTGAAGGTGCTCAAATATGCCAGTCTCGTGTCTGTACATTTACTTGCTTTAAAAAATACTGCGGTACAAAATTCTGGCACCTCAACGTCTCCGAAAACCGTGAAAATTAGTTAGTGGAATGTAAAGACATTATTATATTAGTAGTAACATCATTATTACGGAAGTACTAATTAAATTGGTCAATTACAGTCAACATTTTACCTATCGGCACTTACTGTCCAGTAATAAGGCTTCTTTCCGCCTGTGTGGTGTAGTGGTTAGTGTGATTAGCTGCCACCCCCGGAGGCCCGGGTTCGATTCCCGGCTCTGCCACGAAATTTGAAAAATGGTACAAGGGCTGGAACGGGGTCCACTCAGCCTCGGGAGGTCAAACGAGTAGAGGTGGGTTCGATTCCTACCTCAGCCATCCTGGAAGTAGTTTTCCGTGCTTTCCCACTTCTCCTCTAGCAAATGCCGGGATGGTACCTAGCTTAAGGCCACGGCCGCATCCTTCCCTCTTCCTTGTCTATACCTTCCAATCTTCCCATCCCCCTGCAAGGCCCCTGTTCAGCATAGCAGATGAGGCCGCCTGGGCAAGGTACTGGTCATTCTCCCAGTTGTATCCCCCGACACAATGTCTCACGCTCCAAGACATTGCCCTTGAGGCGGTAGAGGTGGGATCCCTCGCTGAGTCCAACGGAAAACAAATGCTGAAGGATAAACAGATTAAGAAGGAGAAGAAGAATAAGCCTTCTATCAAACAGCCAGCGGCAACTCCACAGTAGCTCTTTTTCCTTCGAGCAAGGTACACACATGGATGCAAGTACGGTTTCTGAAGTTCAGTGAAATTGTTATTAATGAGGCGAATTTCAGAAACCGTTTTTGCATCCATGTGTGTACAATGCTTTCTTTCAGCGTCCACCGCCCTTTCATTGACCTGAAAATTTTATGAATAAGCATAGACAACTGGCATATTCTATTGTCCGAATTTCATCATAGACTGTCGCAATAACAGCACAGAAATGTTGCGTCAATTTTTCATTTACTCATTACCAATTTCTTTTCATTTTTTCAGCTTGGATCAGTGAGTAATGCCATTGATGTATTATAAATCACACAGAACTACACAATACTTGATTAGCATGTATGTGCTGCTACAGATCTTTTACGTCACTGTGTAACGATTCTGTGTATGTTTCACACAGAGTACCCTAGACCAGTTTTCAAGTATAGCAAGGTTCAACAAGAAGACCGTTAATGATGCCTACCCAATGCCTGACCTGAAAGACTTGCTGAAACAAGTAAGTGGGTCTAGGATTTTCATCATGCAGGATCTCGACTCTGGATACTGGCAAGTGGAGGTCGAGGAAAGTACTAGATCACTGACAGCCTTCATGACAGCGAGAAGATTGTACCAGTTTACAGTAATGCATTTGGTCTGAAGAATGCTCCTGAAACATCCATGCGACTGATGGATAAGGTATTGTCAGGATATGTCAGAGATTTCTGGTAAGTGTATCTCGACAACATCTTGATCCACAGCAAGAATTTTCAAAAACACCTTTTACATATGATGAAAGTGCTGGAAAAACTGAAAATTCATGGACTGACCTGCCAAATGGGGAAGTGCCACTTCTCCCAATCCCGTGAAGAATATCTTGGCCATGTCCTAATATCTGAAGGCTTTGAAAGGCAACCGGAGAAGAATAGAGCTATCGAGGAAACTGAACGCCCGTGGAGAAAGCGACAAGTACATCAGTTCCTTGGCTTGTGTGGATGGTATAGCAACTTCATGCCACACTTTGAAGAGAAGGCAATAACACTCACTGATCTACTCCATAAATACCGCCCCTTCCGATGGACCAGCAAGGAAGAGGCAGCATTTGAAGGCATTAAGGCTGCGATGTGCAATGCTCCCGGTCTAGCCCATCACAACCCTCAATGGAAGATGTGCCTGCAGACAGATGCCACGGACTCCAGCTTAGGATCAGTGTTATTCCAGGAGAGGAGAGACAGCAGAAGGAACATCATCGAGTATGCCAGTAGGAAGCTATCTCCCACTGAACAATGCTACCGCACTGCCAAAAAGGAAGCCTTAGTCGTGGGGTTGGCCATGGGCAAATTCAGAGGCTACTAGGAGGGAAAGAAGTTCCAGCTCTACACACATAATGCAGCTCTCAAATGGTTGAAGTCCATCTCTGGCTCAAAATCTGAACAGACATGATGGGCTCTGTTATTCGCAGAATTTGATTTTGAGTGTGTCACATCCAAGGAACGATGAACACAGGAGCAGACAGTTTATCTAGGAACCCAGTGATGGAACCTGAAGCCAGGATCACCACTGTCGAGAAGGAGTTTCCACAAAAACACCAGAGCGAACCCAATGAACTTGTCCATATGATCATCAAGGAGGAACTTGATCTGGGAGTAATCAAGCAATGGCAAGAACAAGACAAGCCCTGTAGGATCATGGCACATTGGATTAAGAGTGAGAACATTGATAGTCAAGTTGCCCAGATGGAATTCAAGATGTGCTAATATTTTTTTGCTAGTTGCTTTACCTCGCATTGACATAGATAGGTCTTGTGGCGATGATGGGACAGGAAAGGCCTAGGAATGGGAAGTGGCCATGGCCTTAATTGAGGTACAGCCCCAGCATTTGCCTGGTGTGAAAATGGGAAACCACAGAAAACCATCTTCAGGGCTGCCGACAGTGGGGTTCAAACCCACTATCTCCTGGATGCAAGCTCACAGCTGTGAGCTCCTAACAGCACGGCATGTGCTAAAATGACTTCTGGGTTGACGGACGAGTCTTAATGTACAGATCGCACCTCTCCAGTATGTCTGCATTAGTGGTGATCCCTAGACAGCCCACCATGGACATTCTCGAGAACCTCCACGACAGTACTGAAACCGGACATCCAGGAGGTGAAGACACATATCAGTCTATCCAACGAAGATTCTTCTGGGTACACACACCGAAGGACATCCTGGACTATGTGAAGGGGTACTACAGTGCATCTGCACCAAAGCGAGCAACTGGAAGGCAGGTTCCAGTCAGCGAAGAAGTTGGCTGCAATGGCTTTGGGAGGTCATAGCCCCGGACCTGATAGGTCCTTACCCTAGAACACCATGGGGTAAAACAGGAACTCCTAGTAATTACCGACCTCTTCACAAGATCGATTGAGGCCTTTCCGATATCAGAAGCAATGATAGGATGCATCACCAGTCTTCTACAAGATGAGGTATTCGGCCGCTACGGTTATCCACGATGCATTCTGGCAGACAACGGGAGTCTCTTCAGTCAAGGAAGTGGCAGCAAATGATGACTGGATTGGGTGTGGAGCTCTGGACCACCCCTGTCTACAACCTAAGGACCAATCCAACGGAACGACAGAACCAGGAGGTAAATAGGATGCTAGAGGTCCACCTAATAGACAAGGAACATCAACTGTGGGACCGTGAGATACCACAGTCACTCTTTGCCCTGCGATGAAGTATCAACCGTGTCACTGGCTATTCCCCAGCAGAGCTGTTTCTTGGTCAACAGCTATAGGGCACCAGGGATTGGGAGATTTGTTCACCACCTACTTCTTGTCAAGATGATTCAGCTCTCTTCCTAGCGGAGTGGCAGCATAAACAGCAGCAGGACATAAAGGAAATAGCAAGCTTTGGCCAAGAAGTGATCCTTTACCCACGCCAAGGCTGAAGATGTTGAAGTAACCCAGATCTTCCTACCAGGTCAACAAGTGCTGTGTTGTAACCACCCAGTCAATAATAAGATTGGATGGTTTCAGGCAGGTCTGGCACCTAAGTGGGTTGGTACCATCGAGGTCGATAAGCAGCTCGGCCAGGGTGTTTACTTACTGAAGAACAACCCTCCTGTTAAGGTCCACGCATCGGAGTTGCGGTGAGTCTCCCAACTACTGCGTATATAGAGTAAGCCGGGTACTGCCACGGGTCCATCTGGAGGAGAGGCTACTAATGATACCACACAATCTGGTCATGAGAAGGAGAATGCATTAAATACCACCGAGGTAGAGGATGGCAGCGAGGTGGCACCGACCTCCGACACGGCACGATTCGGTCCAGAGGAGGAGAGCACATCCAGCAATGTCGAGGAAGAGAGAATATATAATCTACAACCAAGGCAAAGTGGATGAGTGTGATAGACTGTTGAAATTGTTTCAAGTTATAGGAGGGATATTGAAGCAAGTGCAATTGTCTAGTATAACTTGGAAACAATTCACTAACCCATGGGTAAATAATGGAATTATCAATTATTATGATTATTATTATTATTATTACTATTATTATTATTATTATTATTATTATTATTATTATTATTATTATTATTATTATGACTTGTGAGGTGTGGCTATGAAGTTGTTTACATCATTAGTATTATAGTATCATTACTTACGTAGTTTTGTCTGGACTTTATTTGGTATTAATCGTGGTCTTATTACTTGTGTGTTATTTGGGAGGTTATGTCATGAAACATTTGCTGTATGTATACATTACATACATTATCATTATAGACTGTTATGCCTTTCAGCGTTCAGTCTGCAATATTAATATGAATTTATTTAATGTAAGAACATGTAATTAATAGTATATAATTTATTATTACCTGTATATATGATGTTAAATCCAAAGCAATGTTGTGCAACACAATGTAATAGTCCAGCAGAACGCATCTTGCCACTGAAACTGGGTAGAAAAGTCCTTATGTTTTAAATAGGCTAATGGGGACTCTCTAAATTACGAGAAAACATGTGTTATATTCTTCTAGAAGCCTGGACAGGCAACATATATAATGAGGCAGTCTCGAGGGTTGAGTGGAGTTTGTTTAACAAGAGTTGTGAGTGCAAGTTGTTAATCGAATATGTGATTTCATGTTTTGATTGGTAGTATGGTGACATGCTATTGTGGCAGTCTTCTTCTTAGTAACAGTGTTTTGTTCGAGCGCACAGTAGTCAAATGTTCAAGATGGCAGTTTATTAATGTATGTGTGTAGAGTATGTATATATAATTTGTAAATAAAATAGTGTGCACAAATGACAGCATTTCGTGTGTGTGCCTTTGTGGTGACAATACTGTGCTTAATTAAATCTGAACATTCAGTACTTTCTGTGGCAATATTAAAATTAATTTGGATTCCTTTAGCTAATGCTGACAGATCATTCTTTAAATAATATTCTGTAACTATTGTCTACCCCACACATGCAGTGTTGGCTGCTAATTGCAAGATGCAGCACAACTATTGGTATTGATATGAACTAGTGCAATGGCAACCATAAACAAAGAAAACATTGCTGTGCATCTATAGCAACACTTGCAGACGTTGACATTCAGTCAGAAAGGAATGTAAGAGATTTTGCAGAATGAGAAGGAAGTGGCAGATGACATATTAGCATTCTTGTAAGATGAGTCAGTGTAATGTGTAGTGTCGTATACTCTCGACTATTTGGACACTGCACATGCGGATTGTACTGATGATGATACAAGTGAAAGAGATATAGAAATAGATATCCAGGCACAGGCACATAGTTCATCGTCCATGTTGGAGCCACAAACCCCGACTCCAGTGAAGCATAGTAAAGAACAATCGTCGTCCAGCAAGTGGATACCAGACATAACTACGTACATGAATAACCATCCACAACATAGTAAAAAAAGCAAACTACTAAAGGATTTAGAATAAGTCCATAGCAATATGACCGGGTAGTGCATAAGTAACACTATGGTAATTCAAGGGAGGACAAGGCAAACGTGTTAAAATTATTGTTGTTTGTGCAATTCAAGGATGCTCGAGACAAGTTAAGTGATGTGTATGATAGTGACATACTACTGTATGTTATGGGCATCAAACTGTGCAGGACATAGGTTACCGTGACTTCAAGGGGGTGTAATGGATGGTTGTACAACTTAAAACGGAGCTACAGCATTGGACGGCACAAAATGAAGAGATTCCAATCAAAGCGGCAACTTGACGATGCACAGCGAACTGCAGAATCGGCTCTAGCATTTGTCGATGAGTTTAACCACCTTATTCCATTGTTTAGTGCAGTATTCGTGTTCAACACTGACCAATCTGTATTTGATGAGGAAATGCATATGAAAGGCACCATGGCAGTTAGAGGTACCAAGAGAGCTATAGCACGAGCAACGAACATCAATGCCCTAATGCATTCGTATAAAGGTATGCCTACTGTTAGTCTGGATGGCAAATTGGCTGGGAAGTTACTTATTGTGCTACGAGAAGTTCGAGGTTGTCTGCCTCCAATGATCCTGGCACATGTCAGAGACCTAGGAAGGGCAGTAGGGAATGTTTACGTCATAACAAGCAAGTGTGGGAAAATGGGCTCACCAGAATTACAGCTATGGTATGAACACTGCTTTCGGCCCATAGCTGGTTAAAATAACTTGCTGTTGTTTGACTACTGGTCTGCCTATAAAAATCATACTGTGTTAGAAAACATCATCCCTCCTGGAACATATGTGGCATTGCTAATCATATCATCTGGGACCTGGGACAAATTCAACCTATGGATGTCTGTTTATTCATGTCTACAAAACATACTAATGTATCATCTGCAGCTATGCCATAAAAGATACCCAGTTTCACAATAAAGTGTATGATAGATTAGTTCACATTCGTTGCATACTATCACATTCCATCAGTTATCATCACGTTATGTCAATACGATTATCTATGTATTCTGTAAGTGTGGATACCTAGCTACTTGTCCTGAATGATTTATAATTCATTAAATTTGCCTGGCGCTACCTTTTGTGATCACTGAGGTGCGTCGTTTTTCTTTCGGTGCTCGTGGTGAAGGTCAAAGGTTTCTTTCGAACACTTTGTGAACATCAAAGAAATCCATTTGGTGAAGAGTAACACATACATTCCATAGAAGATTGATCTCTCCACTGCCCGGACACTCATTTCCTGTCACCCTCTTACATACATGGTGTGTCAATAGCAGTTAATATTGTTTCCTGTCTCAACTGTTACTACAGCCCTTTCAAATGCCCCAGACTAGACATCGCACCTGCGACCTCGCATTCATGAGGGTTCCTTGTTAGCTAGGAAATGCTAAAACATTAACAATAGTAGCTCAGGAATGATTAGACCAGGCATCCATATTGCTTAGTTTTATGAACGTTTTGTGATTCTGTATTCCTATATTTACTTTAAGTTGCAAATATGATGATTTTCATTAATTTTTCTATTTCTTATTAAATTACTAGAGTAAACTTGAAAAAATACACCTAATACGTAGTTTAACAATGCAGATTACACTTAATATATACAAAGATTATGTCATTCACTTCATCATGTAATAACACCAATAAGAGCAAATTTGTCACTCTTAAAAACAGATTAAAAGAATTAAAACCAAAATACTTTCTTCTAGTGATAAATAATGGAAAAGAACAAATAAGTGCCAAATCAAGTTATATATAGAGAGACAGTCTTTTAAGTCTTCAGCCCGAAGGCTGGTAGGATTCTCATAAAGCCGAAGGTTATGCGCTAAAAGGGAAACCACAGAAATCGATGGCAGCCGCATGATACGGCATACAATGCATGAATAGAAACAAGGGCATTTGACATTACCATCCCTCACTGGACCAGAAAGTCCTACTTAGGAATTAGAGACCCTATGAGTAGCATTTTTCATATCACTGAGAGCAGTAGCTGTGCTCCAAATGTCATTACATAGCACCACCTGTACCTCAGCAGCATCCATAGAGTCAAGGACATAAATGAGGCTGACATTTAGGTGTAAACTACATTCTGCACTGGCCTATGCAAAGAGACATAAAGAAATATACGGAATCCATCACAAAATTGCAGAAGGTTGATATAGATAGACAGGAGCATGAAATAGGATCATATAATAGCATAACTATAACGACAGGTAGTGTAGGATCAAGGAGCAACATGTTGTAGAAGACTAGGAGAACAACGCACATACAAGCACATATGCGATGGAAAGGAACAAAGAAACACAAAAGTGGAATCAGAGATAAGGCTTTTTGCGGATGATGTTATTCTCTATAGAATAATAAATAAGTTATAAGATTGTGAAAACTACAAAATGACCTTGATAATGTTGTAAGATGGGCAGTAGACAATAGCATGAAGATAAACGTGATTAAAAGTCAGGTTGTTAGTTTTGCAAATAGGAAAAGTTTTAATTTCTGCACTGACGGAGTAAAAGTTCCTTTTGGGGATCATTGTAAGTACCTAGGTGTTAATATAAGAAAAGATCTTCATTGGAGTAATCACATAAATAGGATTGTAAATAAAGGGTACAGATCTCTGCACATGGTTATGAGGGTATTTCAGGGTTGTAGTAAGGATGTAAAGGAAAGGGCATGTAAGTCTCTGGTAAGACCCCAACTGGAGTATGGTTCCAGTGTATGGGACCCTCACCAGGATTACTTCATTCAAGAACTGGAAAAAAATCCAAAGAAAAACACCTCAATTTGTTCTGGGTGATTTCCGACAAAAGAGTAGCTTAATCACACCACACCCCGCAATGAAAGGTTAACTTCATGGACACCGCACTGAATTGCGAATGTCTACCAGCTACAAATTGAGTGTGTGCTGGTTATTTAACCATATCTTCGTGTGCCGTTCCTGACAATGTCAAAGAGAGGAACTTTTCAACATTTTCATGATATTTTAACAACAAGCACTAATGGAACATTGTAACATGATGCAACGCACTTGAGAATTTTTGAGCCTGCTTTTATTTTCGTCATATATTACACATTGTGCACATAGTCATCCCAGGTGTTTTTAACATTTTTTAATGTCATTTGTGTGTGTCTGTACATTTGTTTTAGTTACTGGATGTGCTTGTACAGTTTTGCTTTAAGGCTGATGATGACCAGCCAAGCCCAAAACTAGTTCCTAGATTAGAAATGTAATTTAAATATTGCATAATATAATATTGAAAAGGTGGACCATTATGAAATAAGTTTAATTATTGTTGTGAAAAGAGTAACGTTACAAAAATGCTGCAAAGTTTGGGCTGGGAAGACTTGAGAGAAAGGAGACGAGCTGCTCGATTAAGTGGCATGTCTCACCAATTTCACAAAAGGAGTATTTCATTTCATTAGGTGGGGTAATGAAATACTCCTTTAGCAAACTTAGTGAGATAGCTGTTTTTAACACAGAACAAGGATGAGAGTAATGGTTTGTAATAAGTGGTATGTTCTGAGCTATCAGTGGAGAGATGGCATGGAATGACATTAGTAGATGAATAAGTTTAAGTGGTGATTTTAAACGCGGGAAAGATCACAATATGAATACGAGGACAAACTGGGGCAAATATTCATTTACGAACATGAGTTACGGATAGGAATACCTAGAAAGAGAGATGTTCATTAAATTTCCAATATCTTTGCAATCATTTCAGAAATGGCTAGGAAAACAACAGATAGGGAATCTGCCACCTGGGTGACCTTCCTAAATGCAGATCAGTAGTGACTGATTGATTGATCTGCCTGTTATTGCTAACCTTATTTACTTAGATTGTTTTATTTACAAAACCATATCATGGATAGAGAGATAGGAACCAACATGGTTTTTTTCTTTTGCTAGTGGCTTCCTGTCGCACCAACACACATAGGTCTTATGGCGGCGAATCAAGGTTTTAAAAAATAGGACTAGTACCTCGACCACTTACTCCAGTAGCTATAACAACAACCAAACTGGCTTCAATCAATCAATCAATCAATCAATTAATCAATCAATCAATCAATCAATCAATTGATCAATCAATCAATACTGATCTGCATTTACATGGTTGTCCAGTTGGCAAATTCCATAACAGTTGTTTACCTACCATTTTGATGACTAATTTGAAAGAATATGGAAATTTGTCGAACATTTCCCTTGGTAAAATATATTAATTCCAACCCCTTCCACCAAACGCAAGGTTTCATTTCTATTAGAGCGTAGTAGGATAAAGTAATACCGATAATAATCTTCTGTCTATGCATTTAACCTTGAGAACGGTAGTTCCAGCGAATTTCAAACTTTAGGCCTAATTGCAATTTTCATTTCTATTTGTGCTTAGTAATAACCTATTGTAATTAGCATACGTCTGAACATAGTTTAAAAATTATTGTAGTGTATGGTAGTAACTTCCAAGAAGGACATTCCAGGAATAATTAATGAACAAGGAGAATGTGTATGTGAGGATCTTCAAAAGGCAGAACTATTCAGTCAACAGTAGGTAAAAATTATTGGTTACAAGGATAATGTCCAGATAGAGGAGGTGACTAATGCTAAAGAAGTATTAAAATTTACCTATGATAACAATGATATTTACAATAAGATACAAAACTTGAAAACTAGAAAAGCGGGTGGAATTGGTAAGATTTCTGGGGATATACTAAAGAAAATGGGTTGGGATAAAGTACCATATCTGAAGTACTTATTTGATTATTGTTAGGTTGAAGGAGCTATACCAAATGAATGGAGAGTTGCTATAGTACGCCCTGTGTTTAAAGGAAATGGTGATACACATAAAGCTGAAAATTACAGGCCAGTAAGTTTGACATGCATTGCATGTAAGCTTTGGAAAGGCATTCTTTCTGATTATATTAGACATGTTTGCAAAATTAATAACTGGT
Source organism: Anabrus simplex (assembly GCF_040414725.1). Classification (NCBI taxonomy): domain Eukaryota; kingdom Metazoa; phylum Arthropoda; class Insecta; order Orthoptera; family Tettigoniidae; genus Anabrus; species Anabrus simplex. Next base: position 90,465,138 of record NC_090266.1, read on the forward strand.
CGATAGAAGGCAGTTCGGTTTTAGGAAAGGTTATTCCACTGAAGCTCAACTTGTAGGATTCCCGCAAGATATAGCAGATACCTTAGATTCAGGTGGACCGGGCGAGTTGGCCGTGCGCGTAGGGGCGCGCGGCTGTGAGCTTGCATCCGGGAGATAGTAGGTTCAAATCCCACTATCGGCAGCCCTGAAAATGGTTTTCCGTGGTTTCCCATTTTCACACCAGGCAAATGCTGGGGCTGTACCTTAATTAAGGCCACGGCCGCTTCCTTCCAACTCCTAGGCCTTTCCTATCCCATCGTCGCCATAAGACCTATCTGTGTCGGTGTGACGTAAAGCACCTAGCAAAAAAAAGATTCAGGTGGTGAAATGGACTGTATCACAATTGACCTGTCTAAAGCATTTGATAGGGTGGATCAAGGGAGAATACTGGCAAAAATGAGTGCAATTGGACTAGACAAAAGAATGACTGAATGGGTTGCTATATTTCTAGAAAACAAATCGCAGAGAATTAGAGTAGGCGAAGCTTTATCTGACCCTGTAATAATTAAGAGGGGAATTCCTCAAGGCAGTATTATTGGACCTTTATGTTTTCTTATATATATATATATGGTACGAGTAAAGGAGTGGAATCAGAGGTAAGGCTTTTTGCGGATGATGTTATTCTCTATAGAGTAATAAGTAAGTTACAGGATTGTGAGAAACTGCAAAATGACCCCAATAATGTTGTGAAATGGACAGTAGGCAATGGTATGATGATGAACGGGGTTAAAAGTCAGGTTGTGAGTTTCAGAAATAGGAAAAGGCCTGTCAGTTTTAATTAGTGCGTTGATGGGGTGAAAATTCCTTTTGGAGATCATTGTAAGTATTTGGTTTTTAGTATAAGGAAAGATCTTCATGGGGGGTAATCACATAAATGGGATTGTAAATAAAGGATACAGATCTCTGCACATGGTTATGAGGGGGTTTAGGGGTTGTAGTAAGGATGTACAGGTAGGACCCCAACTAGAGTATGGTTCCAGTGTATGGGACCCTCACCAGGATTACTTGATTAAAGAACTGGAAGAAATCCAAAGAATAGCAGTTCGATTTTTTTCTGGGTGATTTCTGACAAGAGAGTAGTGTTACAAAAATGTTGCAAAATTTGGGCTGGGAAGAACTGAGAGAAAGAAGATGAGCTGCTCGACTAAGTGGTATGATAGGCATAAAATCTCAAGGATAATTTAATAAAACCACCTATTCAATACTTTCCACGTTTAATGTGGTTTGAATCTACATGAATTTATGTAGACTTATCAGGTACATGTTTCACCCATTGTTTGGGCATCTTCAGCCTGTAGACAACTTTTAGGACCTTTCTAACCATATATAGTACAATACATGAATGTTAATAATCTCTTAAGAATAACATGCCAGGATAATTATTTTTAAAATGTGAACAAAACATAACTGTGGGTATCGTAAATTAATCTTGTTTTAACACAATTAAAACTTGTCAGTCCTATTATATCTAAAATAAAAATATGTCCAAAACTAAAATGGAACTTTTTCCTCTAACATAAGTCTTGGGTAAAGAGGATATTCATACCGGGGTTCATTTGATCCACCTATATCATTTCAAGTTCTTGGCGTAACTAATGTCAGAATGTTGTCAACCACAAGTGGAGATTTAGAGCTGATTGGTATATGTAGGCTGGTGGAGATTGTTGTGAATGAAAATATGAATATAAATTTAAATTAACATGTTTTTTTACACAGTTAAACTTGTCAGTTTATTAAATTAAATTATCCTTGAGATTTTATGCCTAGCGTCATCTTCAATACGGAACAATAATGAGAGTTGTTACTTGTAAGTGGTATGTTCCGAGCTGTCAGCAGAGAAATGGCATGGAATGACATTAGTAGACAAATAGGTTTGAGTGGCGTCTTTAGAAGTAGGAAAGACCACAATATGAAGGTAAAGTTGGAATTCAAGAGGACAACAGCTAGTTGCTTTACGTCACACCGACACAGATATGTCTTATGGCGACGATGGGACAGGAAAGGGCTAGGAGTGGGAAGGAAGCGGCCGTGGCCTTAATTAAGGTACAGCCCCAGCATTTGCCTGGTGTAAAAATGGGAAACCACAGAAAACCATCTTCAGGGCTGCCGACAGTGGGGTTCGAACCTACTATCTCCCGAATACTGGATACTCGCCGCACTTAAGCGACTGCAGCTATCGAGCTCGGTCACGAGGACAAACTGGGGCAAATATTCATTTATAAGAAGGGGAGATGCGGATTGGAATAACTTACCAAGGGTGATGCTCAATACATAACCAATCTCATTGAAATCATTTACGAAAAGGCTAGGAAAATAACAGATAAGGAATCTGCCACCTGAGCGACTGCCCTAAATGCAGATCAGTATTGATTGATGACTTATCAGAAATTAGTGTGCTTATCCTATTATTTTGAGTAGTCTTGCAAATTTCAAACTTTAATTGTAATTTCCGTTTCTGTTTGTGCTTTGTAATAACTTCTTGTAATTAGGATACGTCTGAACATAGTTTAAAATTATTGTAGTGTATTATAGTAGGTATCTTATTATAAATTAGTGTGTTTATTCTATTATTGTGAAATATTTGTGTAGTATCTGTATTAACTCTCTTAGAATTATTTTGCAGTTTAGAATTGTGTAGGCCTAATTCTTGTGTATTACTTTCGGTTTTCAGTAATTAAAAGCAATTTTCATTCTGTTAGGGTGTTGTAGAAACAATTTCATACAACTAAGTAGTATTGTAATGTAGCAGTAGCTTATATTAATTAGCTTGTAGTTGTGTGATCTTTGTGAACTATCCTAGACAATATATCTTTCCTTTAATTTTTATAGACAACATTTCTTTCCTTTCATTTTTATTTTTCACAGAATAAGTTATTTTATTTTTTTCTTCTCATTATTCCATAAGGAATGCCTAAGGAGTGCAAGTGTAGGAACTGCGGGTGTGGCCAGGCATTAAGGAGTATGAGGGAGGAGTTGAGAGTTTGAGGGAGATAATTAGGATTCTCTCAGAGGACAGGAAAGGAAGTAGGCCTCCCTCAAAAAATGTACAGGATACTGACGTATCGGCACAGATGCACATGAGATGCTGTCATTTGGTAATATTAATTTTATTCACATATATACACAAATTAACACACACACACACACAACCTTAATCATAATATCACAACAAACACTTCACTTCAAGAATATCATCAATACTGCCATTACTAAAAACAATTGAATAATACAGCACATAGAGGTTACAATCTTGGAACACAAATAAAACAGATGTCTACTGACTACCTACTTCAGCATGTCAGCCACGTGGTTACAGATATAACCTTTTTACACCATAACTTCAATAACCAATAACTTTCAAACAATAACTAACTATAAACTGTAACTCACTTCACCGTCACGATCGTCTCTTTATATATATGCTGGCCAGTCTTCCAGAAAGATATGTAACAAAAAACTGACTTTCCTGAATATTCTAAAGTGCCCAATACATAGAAATAGTGTACAGAATATTCCCAATGATTCTTGTCTACCTATACCATTCTGGAAGTTACATTCTATTTCACAATTAAGGATTACAATTTATATATACAGGTAAGAATAAATTATAATATTAATTTACAAGTATTTACATTAACGGAACTGATATAAATGTCTATGTACATGACATAACCTCACACACAATACAATCATTCAACTGAGTAAATAATAACAATAATAAAACTAAATGGATGTACACTTCATAGCTATACGTACAAGTAGTAGTAGTAGTAGTAGTAGTAGTAGTAGTAGTAGTAGTAGTAGTAGTAGTAGTAGTAGTAGTAATTAATAATAATCATCATCATAAAATTTGAGCTTGATATCTGTGTTAGTTACCTATGGATGAGAGAATATTGTTTTCAAGTTATACTTATTATCGCACTTGTGTCAATATCCCCCCTATAACTTGAAACAAAAACCACAGACTACCTCAGTCACACAGCCCTCCTGTTGGCACTGTCGAAGTCCACAGTTCGCAGCCTGTTGGTTCCATTGGGTCCGGGTGACGGTGTCTTCGTTCCTGGTGATAGTGATCCACAGGTCCTAATGTGGCATTCGAAGCTTCACTGGCTTTCCCCTTGTTCATACCTTGGTGTTCTGTCAGGTGGCACCCTTGATTGGTGGTTGTCGGTTCAGACCCCATTGGTTCTTTGTCTCGTAGAGGGGGACCCACTGACTGTGTCGTTGCTATCGCTGCCTACTTCTCCTGGGACATCGTCTGAGCCTCCCCATAGTTCTGCTCCACATTCAACATCCTCCCTGGACAGTTCACAGTGTCGTGGAGCTTACTGCCGCTGTCGAGCACCTCGCTCTTGGTTTCATGCTGGTATGGCCCATTCACCGTCGCGTTACCTGGTTGTTCAGTCTCGGCGTCGAACACCCGCAGCGCTCCATCAGTGTGCTGCGCCCCCTCCCGCAGCCGGACTCAGCAGTCGGCTCCAGGCTGGTGGACACAGCTGTGCCCGCTGAATTCTCCCACAATTTCCTCACAGATCGAGCACGGCTGCGGGCTGCATCGTGCTTCTATATCCTGCTCAAAAAGTCCAGCGATAGGGTATTCGGTTTCCGCTTCTGATATCAATCTGGTCTTGAACTGGGCCCCGATTTTCTCCTCGAGTTTTCCGAACTGGGCCCCGATGTCCTCCTCAAGTTTTCCAAATTGGGCCTCAATGTTCTGAGCCTGGGCCTGAATGGAGGAAGTTAATTGTTTAAGCATCAACACGGTCCTCTGGTTTCGAGTCCAATAGTTTCAATAGTCCTATCACGGTCGCCAGTTTACATATCCACACAGATGCACACGAGATGCTGTCAGATGGCACAGTTAATTTTATTCACATATATACACAAATTAACACACACATAACCTTAATCACAGTATCACAACAAACACTTCACTTCAAGAATATCATCAAAGTCGCCATTATTAAAAACAACTGAATAACCATCGGCCTCTACTATGGCTGCACTAATACACTTTCTCATTCGCCTGGTCACACATGTAAATGAGCGATCATGACATAGTTACCAGTTCAGGCACTTGGAGCGCTGAGAAACTGGTATTAGTCTGCTTTACGAGACTCGTTCAGCGATCATTGCTAAGAATGCTGGTGTAATTTGAGCCTGTGTTTACCTTACTTGGTGTTTTTCTTTGTTCGTGGACCATCTTATGCTTATGTTCATAATATGGTTTACTGTTGTGTGCCTTTATGTAACAGCAAAAGTAGATCGGGAAATGGGATTTCATTTCATGAACTTCCTCTCAACGAGCAACAATGTCAAGAATGGTTAAATATTATTTCAAGGAAGGATTTCTCACCAAATTTCACTTCAAGATCATCAGTAGTTTGTAGTGTACACTTTCTGGAAAGTGACTTTTGTCCCAGTTTAAAAGTAAGGCATCTGAGACTTAATGTTGTTCCTAGCGTTTTTCCCATGTATCCACCACACAAGCTTCCTGCTGAAAAGCAGATTAGGCGTAGTATAAGTCACTAATTACTCATAGAAGCCAAAAAAAGGAAGCGTGATGAAGGCTCTGAATCCACTAGTGGACTGGACAAGGATTTACATGAAAATGATACTCAGCTGACTGTCAGTTATTGTTCAGTAGGGACACAGACAACTTCTGACCTTGAGAGTAGGTTTTGTAAGGCAGGTAAGGAGAAAGCAAACCTTCGAATGAAATTGTGGCGGGTTAACATGAAGATAAAAGTGTTAGAGGGCAGACTAAAGTTAGCACATAATAAGCTAGAACAATATCAGAATAAGTATTACGATTCTTTAACCTCCGTAATTAAAGCACAGCAAAATGACGCCAATAACTCTGATCTCAAAGCATGCATTTTGTTAGATATGCTGGAGAATTTTTGCAAAAAACTACCAAGATGGTCTGAGAATATGATAAAACAATGCGTGATTTTTCAATCTGTCTCTCCTAAGGGCAACAAATTTGCAAGAAACTATGTTTGCCATACTGAGTAAATCTACACTTTCCCGCTACGTAGGAGATGTAAACTGTGAGACTGGAATAACACCCTTAATAAAGGAGCGCCTCTTAGCTGAAAGCCAGCACCTAAATGAAGCAGAGAGATTGTGTTCATTGGTAGTCGATGAAATGTCCATCAAGCAGCAGATGTTACACTACAAGAAACTCGACGCCTTCTTTGGGCAGAAAGACACTTCATTCCATGTTGAGCAAATGAAAACCACTCAAGATGACTGTCATGCAAGTGAAAATATAAATCCGATTACCCTGGATAACCTTCTCTGTTTTTTTGATTTCTGGTGTGACCACTAAATACAGACTACCAGCAGCATTCTTCTTCTCTAAGAGACTTTCAGGTACAGAGCTACATACTTTAACACTCGCAACAATAAAGGAAGTTGTAGCTTGTGGCTTTTTCGTGTTGTGCACTGTCAGCATGATGAGAAGAAATCAAACCAAAGATCTGTCACCCTGTTGATAGTGAAAGACCTATTTTTCTTGCTTTCGATCAATGCCACATTAAAAAAAACAAGTAAGAAATTCTTTACTTGAAAAATCTGTGTTTGATGATTTCCAAGACATAAGTGGTGATTTTATCAAGAAACTGTATGAGATTCAATCAAAGGAAACTGTGAAACCAGTTCCTTTCCTTACTGGCAAGCACACTGAGGCATCTAACTTTGAAAAAATGAATGTGCGGTGCGTGAAATATATTTTATCGACTGAAGTAATAACATTTTTTTTTTGCTAGTTGCTTTACTTCGCACCGGCACAGATAGGTCTTATGGCAACGATGGGACAGGGAAGGTCTAGGAGTGGGAAGGAAGCGGCCGTGGCCTTAATTAAGGTACAGCCCCAGCATTTGCCTGGTGTGAAAATGGGAAACCACGGAAAACCATCTTCAGGGCTGCCGACAGTGGGGTTCGAACCTACTGTCTCCCGAATACTGGATACTGGCCACACTTAAGCGACTGCAGCTATCGAGCTCAGTGAAGTAATAACAGCCGTAGAATATTTAAAAGACCATTCATATCATAAAGATGCATGCAATTTTGTTAATGCAGGTGCCAGTATCAAATACATGATACCAATAAAGAAATGGCTTGATATACATGATGCCAGTAGCCCACATATAGCAACATTGTAGCCAGACAAGATGTATTTCTTCAGCTTGGATGGCAAAAGATTGGAGTGATTGGAAAATGATTTTCCCCAGTACCTGAAGGAACTTAAGACTGCCAGTGAGAAAGCCGGAAAGCAATTTCTTAGCCAGGAGATGTATGAGGCTATCCTGTTAATGACAGCAGCAACAGTGGGCTGTGTCAAGTACCTACTTCAGTCAGGATTTCATTTCGTACCTGGCATTGTATGGAAGTGAAACACGGACGATAACGAGCTCAGAAAGGAAATGTGGTGTTACAGAAGAATGCTGAAGGTGAGATGGATAGATTGAATCACAAATGAAGAGATACTGAATCAAATTGGTGAGAGGGGATCGATTTGGCTAAATTTGACAAGAAGAGATAGAATGATTGGACAAATCTTAAGACACCCAGGACTTGTTCAGTTGGTTTTTGAAGGAAGTGTAGGTGGTAAGAACAGTAGGGGTAGACCAAGGTATGAATATGACAAGCAGATTAGAGCAGATGTAGGATGCAATAGTTACGTAGAAATGAAAAGGTTAGCACAGGATAGGGTGGCATGGAGGCTGCATCAAACCAGTCTATGGACTGATGACTCAAACACACAATGGCCCGAGCATTTAATAGGGACTGTATAGAGATGATTTTTAGCGCTCTGCGGTAAATGTCAGGCAGCAATGATATGCTGGATGCTAGAGCTGTCATTTTCAGTCTCAACCGCATTTTGAAAACAGGAATCTTAGCAATTCCTGCAAGTAGTAACATGGAGGTGGAGTCTGGCACCTCTGTGATCAGAACGGAAGAGAGTCTTCCAAACACGCCCCAAGGTCAACGCAATGTACTGCATTTACCAGATCAAGTTACCCGTATCCTTTAGGATCTGCACAAGTCCCCTGGTAAGTTACTTCTATACTTACGGTAGTTAATGTTTAAATATACTCTACAATAACTATTTCTTTATTGTTAGTCTGAGGCATGATTTAAAAACTAAAAATTTTCTCTTTCAGATCTGGGCTACCCATTTCTGAAGTTAGCATGTCTGTTGTATATAGGAGGTGTTCATCAGTGCTAATGGACCTGATTTATAAAAGAGATGAAAACAGCAGGCTGCAGTACCCATCTGATTTTCTGCTGTGGATTTTAAAAGTTATTCATGATTTTGTACACAAAGAGTTTGTGCATAAAAATCCTGGTGCGTCTATGTGTGACTATTTAGTGCCTCTTTTGCGGGATTCTCCTCACTTCAGTTGTCCCGAAAATGCACATTCACAGTTAATGAGTGAAGTTATTTGTGAGTGTGCTATTCCTGTATTCTTAAATAACATAGCCACATCAACAACAGAGATCTTTGAAAGACCGAAATACTTGAACCCGAAACCCTTAAACAGAAAGGTATTGCGTATGTAGCTCTCAAACAGAGAGGCATTTGTATCTTTCCTGTGGTAACATTAACATTATGTCTTACATCTTTTTCCACTGCGGAGAGACAGGCTCTTCACTGAATTGTTTATTAAGATATAAGGTGTGATGTAAATATGTTCACCGAGTAATTGGCTAAATATTTAAAAAGAAATTTACAAATTACTTTACACGTGCTGTACTGAACAATCATGTTTGAATGCCAGCGAAACAGCGTTCCGCGATTAAAATGGGAACTAGGCTCGTATCGCTGTATAGGGAAGGCGTATTAGCGCAGCCATAGTAGAGGGCGATGGAATAACACAGCACATAGAGGTTACAATCTTGGAACACAAATAAAACAGATGACTACCGACTGCCTACTTCAGCATGTCAGATACGTGGTTACAGATATAACGTTTTTACACCATAACTCCAATATCCAACAATTTTCAAACAATAAATAATTAAAAACTGTAACTCACTTCACCGTCACAATCATCTCTTTATATATATATGCTGGCCAGTCTTCCAGACAGATAGGTTACAAAATAAACAACCTTCTTGAATATTCTCAATCATTCTCGTCTACCTATACCATTCTGGAAGTTACAGTCTGTTTCACAATTACGGATTACAATTTATACATACAGGTAAGAATAAATTATAATATTAATTTACAGGTATTTACATTAACGGAACTGATATAAATGTCTATGTTCATGACATAACCTCACACACAATATGATCTTTCAACTACGTAAATAATAGCAATACTAATACTAAATAGATGTACACTTCATAGCTATACATACAATAATAATAATAATAATAATAATAATAATAATAATAATAATAATAATAATAATAATAATAATAATAATAATAATAATAATAAGGTAGAACAACAGATGGAAGACAAGGGACAGGAAACTGTTGCTGAGATGTGTGAAAGTAGGAGGAAAGAAAAAGATAGGAAAGGGAATGTAGAATAGAGGATAGGAAAAGACAGGTGGAACAGGGTCATGGGAAGGAGAAAAGGGAGGAGGAAGTAGCTTCTGCAGCTATCAGGGAAGATAGGGCTGACCAGGAGGGGAGGGGATCAAATGAGGAGGGTAAGGTTGAGGCTCTGGTCATGAGTGATTCCATCGTTAGACATGTGGGGAAAGTGTGTGGAGGAAAGGGAACAAGTGTAGAGTGTTATCCAGGAATTAGGTTGAGGCAGATGTTGAGGAAAGTAGAAGAGAAGGAGGAGGGGAAGGAAGGGTGGTAGCATTTCACGTTGGTACAACAACGTAAAGCAAGCTGATATAAGTACCAACATAGTTGGAGATGTATGGGATCTGGTAAATGCAGCACGGGTGAAGTTTAAGGAAGCGGAGATTGTTATTAGTGGAATAATGTGTACGAGGGACACTGACTGGAGGGTGATTGGGGATTTAAATGAGACAATGCAGTGGGTATGTGGGAAAATGGGTGGGTAGGTGATAGGGATCTGCACTCAGATGGCCTTCCCTTAAATTGCAGTGGTACGTATAAGTTAGCAAATTTGTTTGGAAGGGTAATAGGGAAGTACATTCAGGGAAACAGGGTGGCGTAGAAAGTGGTGATAACGGAACAGGGAACTGGAAATCAAGTAGGGATGACATAAAAATGTTACTGTTGAACTGCAGAAGTATTGTATAGAAAGGAATAGAATTAAGTAATTTAATAGATATATATTTACCAGATATTGTAATAGGAGTTGAATCATGGCTGAGAAATGATATAATGGATGCAGAAATTTCCTCACGGAACTGGAGTGTGTATCGTAGAGATAGAATAGGAATGGTGGGAGGGGGAGTATTCATTCTGGTGAAAGAAGAATTTGTAAGCTATGAAAAAGTTACAGATGACACACATGAAATTCTAGGTGTGAGGCTCATTTCTAAAGATACTAGGCAACTTGATATATTTGGAGTGTACAAACCGGGAAAGGGTAGCGCTGACATGGATTCAGAATTATTTGATATGATAATCAGCTATGTGGGAAACGACATGGAAAGGAATGTGATTGTAGTGGAAGATCTGAATTTACCAGATGTCAATTGGGAAGAAAATGTGAATGACAGGAAGCATGACCAACAAATAGCAAATAAGTTAACATGGGAAGGACAGCTGATTCAGAAAATGATGGAACCAACTATAGGGAAAAATATCCTGGATGTGGTGCTGGTAAAACCAGATGAGCTCTATGGAGAAACCAAAGTAAAAGATCAGCCCTGTCCAGCGCGGCGCCCGAGGTGCCCTTTTATGGCGCCCTTCGCAATTAATTTCCAAATTATATTTTACTTAATATTTGAAAACAATATTTTAGCATTTCAATAAACATTCTTACTTTTCTCTTAAAAATACTGTCCTCGAAGTCAGGAATTTTGTTATATCCATACTTCCAAATACACAAAGAGCTTTGAGTAAGCCATAAATGTGATCTAGGCCTAACTGACTCATGTCCACAATTAGTGAAGAGATAGAAGAAAGGTTCAGAAAGAGAGCTATTCGACATGTAAGTAGTTGCGACGAAGGGAAATCCCCCACAAATCTCTCACTGTGGGGGGCGCTAGCGCCAGGTATAAGGCCCTCGCTAATCACAGAGCCAAATATAGCCACATATTTATTCTGCCAAACGGAACTGCTTCCTTATGATTCACATGACTGTAATGCCATAAACTACCTACCATTGCAGAGTTTCACCAGGACGACGATGGGACACCCAATTTGCCCACAAAGTACTTTAATCCCAACAAAGCTGGGCCATAAACAATGAACAAACAATTTATGAAAGTCTTGCAATTGGAATGTTCCCAGTTCCTAGCTTTCAGGTGAACATTCAGTATTACGTCTGAGCTTATGGAATATGTTTTGAGTGCCTTGTATTGTGATAAGTTGTACATTCAAAACGTTTCGTGTGCTTTTTCTCATTACTATTTAAACTTTAAATTATTCAGTTATATTTCATTAAACATGGCTAAAAGGCAAAGAAATTATAACTTTAACAGTGAATGGGAGGACCAGTATTGCTTTATTGAAAACAAAGGAAAGTCTGTGTGTTTATTGTGTAATACTACCATGTCTGTTCCTAAAAGAAGTAATGTACAGCAACATTTTTTGACTAATCACAAAAAATTGACAGTGAATTTCCTGTTAATTCTGAACTAAGAAAACACAAAGTGAAAGACCTAAAATCTAAATTAGCATTGCAACAATGTGCGTTTAAGAAGCCAGTTCAGCAAACGTGTAACGTGACAATAGCTTCTTACAAAGTTTGTTAAGTCCTAGCTAAAAGGAAAAAAGTTTTCACTGATGGGGAAGTAGTGAAAAAAGCTATGCTAAATGCCGCTGAATCTCTATTTGAATCTCACAAAGATAAATCTGAATTGGTATCTTCAATCAAAGGACTTCAGTTGTCTCATCAAACTGTTGCTAGGCGGGTTGAACAGATTTCTAATAACATGGAATCTCAATTACATCAGGATTTGAAATCGTCTGAACATTTTTCACTGCAGTCTGATGAAAGTGCTGATATGTCTGACACTGCTGAGGTGTGTGTATTTGCTAGAATGGTTTTTAATGATTTTACAGTAAAGGAAGAATTTGTCAAGCTATTGCTACTTCACGGACGTACTAGGGGAGAAGACATATTTAGTGCTTTCGTTAAATTCACCAAAGAGAGTAACTTACCACTATCAAAGCTTGTCGCTATAACAACAGATGGGGCACCGTCTATGACTGGTAGAAATAATGGATTTATTTCGCTTTGCGCTAAGGATGAATCATTTCCAAAATTTCTTTCGTATCATTGTATTATTCACCAAGAAGCATTATGCGCAAAGGTTTTAAAGTTCGATCATGTCATGAAAATTGTAAGTCATGTCGTGAATTATGTAAGATCGTCATCTACTCGTCATCGATTGTTCAGAAATATTTTAAGTATGTCAGATTCGGAGTATGGTGACGTCATCCTTCATGCAGATGTAAGGTGGTTTAGTAGGGGAAAAACACTCGAACGGTTTTGCTGCCTGTTGGATGAGATACGAGACTTTATGAAATCATCTCCTGGGAAATATTATCACGAACTTGATGATATATCTTGGCTAATCGAATTAGAATTCTTGGCAGACATCACCTCAAAATTAAATGAGTTAAATCTCGAATTGCAAGGAAAAGATCATAATATTTCAGGTATGATAAGTATTGTCAATGCATTTGAAAAGAAACTTAAGGTATGGATTGTCCATTTAAATAGAAATTCTCTTACACATTTTCCAAATTTTAAATCTATGGCAGATACAGTAAATGGCGGCAAGCGTGATTTTTCATCCCTTGCTACACATCTTGAAACTCTTGGGTCTGAATTTGGTAGCAGATTTGGCCAGTTTTCAATGCTTGAACCAGTGATTATATTTGTCAATAATCCCTTTGCTTCTGTTGACGTTTGTGAGCTTGGAGGGAGGGTGTGTGAAATATTCAAAAATTATAATCCTGAAGAATTAGAAATGGAAATGTTAAGCCTTCAGTCAGACCTTTAGATGAAATTCTCCTACGCAACATGTGGCAATTTCTGGACTTTGGTGGACGGTAAAAAATATCCCATTACCCGCAGTGTTGTTCTGAAGATGCAATCTTGTTTTGGTTCAACCTATCTTTGTGAAGTCGCGTTTTCGACTACAAACATAATAAAAAACAAATACCGATCCTGCCTGACAGACTTACACCTGGATGACGCGTTAAGAGCAGCCCGTTCCAGTTACACACCAGACTTTCCTCAACTTGCAGCGAGCATGCAGTGCCAGATTTCACATTAATTTTGTGAGTAAATATTCTAGACTTATTATTATTATTATTATTATTATTATTATTATTATTATTATTATTATTATTATTATTATATAGTCGTTGTAGTACCGATAACAATAGTCGAATTAGTGGAATCATACCTGGCACACGCATACCCTTACTTATCATGTCCCACTATCGGCAGCCCTGAAAATGGTTTTCCGTGGTTTCCCATTTTCACACCAGGCAAATGCTGGGGCTGTACCTTAATTAAGGCCACGGCCGCTTCCTTCCAACTCCTTGTCCTTTCCTATCCCATCGTCGCCATAAGACCTATCTGTGTTGGTGCGACGTAAAGGGCTTAGCAAAGTTATCATGTGAATGTGCTCGCGTAGAAACGAACGTTGGTTGGACAGTCCTGTAATAGATGGTATTAGTGATCATGAAGCTATTTTTGTCGTAGTTAAAAATAAATGTGCTAGAAAGGAAGGTCTTAAAGGTAGGAATATTAGGCAGTACCATATGGCTGATAAAGCAGGCATGAGGCAGTTCCTAAAAAGTAACTATGATCGGTGGGAAACGGTAAATAAAAATGTAAACAGACTCTGGGATGGGTTTAAAGAAATTGTTAAGAAACGCGAAAATAGGTTTGTACCCTTTAAGGGTGGTAAGGAATGGTAAAGACCCACCTTATTATAATAGAGAAATAAAGAGACTAAGAAGGAGGTGCAGACTGGAAAGAAATAGAGTTAGAAATGGCTGTGGTAGTAAAGAGAAATTGAAGCAACTTACAAGAAAATTGAATCTAGCAAAGAAGGCAGCTAAGGATAACATGATGGCAAGCATAACTGGCAGTCATACAAATTTTATTGAAAAATGGAAGGGTGTGTATAGGTATTTTAAGGCAGAAACAGGTTCCAAGAAGGACATTCCAGGAATAATTGATGAACAAGGGGAGTGCGTATGTGAGGATCTTCAAAAGGCAGAAGTATTCAGTTAGCAGTATGTAAAGATTGTTGGTTACAAGGATAATGTCCAGATAGAGGAGGAGATTAATGCTAAAGTAGTACTAAAATTTACATATGATAACAATGACATTTACAATAAGATACAAAACTTGAAAACTAGAAAAGCAGCTGTAATTGATAAGAGTTCTGGGGATATACTAAAGACAACAGGTTGGGCTATAGTACCATATCTGAAGTACTTATTTGATTATTGTTTGGTCGAAGGAGCTATACCAGATGAATAGAGAGTTGCTATAGTAGCCCCTGTGTATAAAGGAAAGGGTGATGGACAAAAAAGCTGAAAATTACAGGCCAGTAAGTTTGACATGCATTGTAGGTAAGCTTTGGGACGGCATTTTTTCTGATTATATTAGACATGTTTCCGAAATTAATAACTGGTTCAATAGAAGGCAGTTCGATTTTAGGAAAGGTTATTCCACTGAAGTTCAACTAGAATTCTAGCAAGATATAGCAGATATCTTGGATTCAGGAGGTCAAATGGACTGAATCGTGACTGACATGTCTAAAGCATTTGGTAGGGTGGATCAAGGGAGAATACTGCAAAAATGAGTGCAATTGGACTAGACAAAAGAGTGACTGAATGGGTTGCTATATTTCTAGAAAATAGACCTGAGAGAATTAGAGTAGGTGAAGCTTTATCTGGCCCTGTAATAATTAAGAGGGGAATTCCTCAAGGCAGTATTATTGGACCTTTATGTTTTCTTATATACTGTATATAAATGATATGAGTAAACAAGTGAAATCAGAGGTAAGGCGTTTTGCAGATGATGTTATTCTGTATAGAGTAATAAATAAGTTACAAGATAGTGAGCAACTGCAACGTGACCTCGATAATGTTGTGAGATGGACAGCAGGCAATGGTATGTTGACAAACAGGGTTAAAAGTCAGGTTGTGAGTTTCACAAATAAGAAAAGTTTTCTCAGTTTTAATTACTGCATTGATGGGGTGAAAATTCCTCATTGTAAGTATCTAGGTGTTAATATAAGGAAAGATCTTCATTGGGGTAATCACATAAATGGGATTGTAAATGCAGGGTACAGATCTCTGCATATGGTTATGAGGGTGTTTAGGGGTTGTAGTAAGAATGTAAAGGAGCGGGCATATAAATTTCTGGTAAGACCCCCAACTAGAGTATGGTTTCAGTGTATGGGACCCTCACCAGGATTACCTGATTCAAGAACTGGAAAAACTCCAAAGAAAAGCAGCTCTATTTGTTCTGGGTGATTTCCGACAAAAGAGTAGCGTTACAAAAATGTTACAAAGTTTGGGCTGGGAAGAATTGAGAAATAGAAGATGAGCTGCTCGACTAAGTGGTATGTTATATGTGATAAATATCATTTTTGATCCGTATTAATTATATTTGATTGGAATAATAACAATAAGTTTTATTAATTTGACTACCTAATCAATACAATAAGTCTTGTCTTTGTTGATTTACATTGACATGTTAACTAAAATGGTACATGTTTCGCCTTGTATATAGGCATCATCAGCCTTAACCTTGAAATAAAATCAGGCACCTGATTTACATATAAATAAAATAAAACTAATTTTTAAGAAGCCTTGGAAAGACTTAAACTAAAATTAACATATGGTGAAAGACTAGTACAATGTTGGTTTTAAAGATATTGCAATGAGTGAGGAGTTTACAATTGGTGAAAGTATTTGCAATATTGTCATTAGAAGGCTACTATTATAATTAAAATGAACAAAGCAACAGTTGGAGGGGGCATCTGTTTGCAAATGCGTGACTATGGGATTGTTTGTAGAACTTGGAGGGGAGCTACTACTCGTGGGAGAGAAAGAGGAAAATGTATTGCTGCGCATATTGTGACGGTGAGATGCCGAACACAGTAAGTTTATTAATAATAACATCAACGGACTCTGTCTTTGGCATTGTTATGTCGATGATACCATAGCAATCATAGATAACCAAATCAACAACAGTGATAACATATTATCATTCCTTAACAATTTGGATAATAACATTAAATTCACTAAAGAAGATGAGATCAATAGTTCTTTAAATTTCCTAGACATCAAAATCACACGAGTATCAAACAAGTTCGACTTCCAATTATACAGAAAACCCACTTTTTCTCCAACAACCATAAAAATGATTCATTACATCCCAACTCTCATAAAAAGGCCACTTATCACAGTGTAATATATAGGGCATTAAAAATCCCTATGTCCTCTAGTAATTTAAAGAAAGAATTACAATTCATTAAAGAAATAGCTAAATTCAACGGATTTAATACAGATATAATTGATAAAATCATCAACAAAACAAAATTAAAACTAGCTAGAAATTTAACTCCATTGAAACCTGTCAAACCAAAATATGCTAAATTCACGTTCACTAACCACGGTATTTATCCGATAACCAATTCATTAATGAAGCACGATGTAAAAATAGCCTATACAAGAAAACATAATAATCAAAATTTATTCTTTAATCATAAGTCTATTAACATCACAGACAATAGTTACTCTGGATCAGGGATATACTGATTAAAATGCTCTACATGTAATTTTTCTTATGTTGACCAAACTGGCCACAGCTTCTCCACCAGATACGCCGAGCATTACAATGCACAAAGACATAAATTCTCCGCAATGGCCAACCACGAGGGACACAGGACATAAATTCACCACAATAGAACAAGACCTTCATATCCTCAAAAGAGGCAAAAAAAAGTAAACTAATGACAGAATATGAAAATGTATTCATTTTCCTCAACCAGCATTTTAACAAGGATAAGAACTTAAATGACATTATTGATAAAAAAAAGCCCCTTGTACGAACAGATTTTGTTTCTAATAAAAGAATCAATTCCCCTCACCAATATATTCTTAAAAATGTTCAACCTCAAATTAATAAGCACTCCCACCTACTCTACAACTAATACTTTCCCCTCCCCTCAGCGCCAGTACCTCTAATTCAAATGCGACGAATAGACCCATAGCCACACCCACTCTAATATCGCTCTGTCCAACGGCATCTCACCGTTACAATACACGCAGCAATACACTTTCCTCCTTCTCTCCCACGAATAGTAGCTCCCCTCCAAGTACTACAAACAAG
Organism: Anabrus simplex; assembly: GCF_040414725.1. Classification (NCBI taxonomy): domain Eukaryota; kingdom Metazoa; phylum Arthropoda; class Insecta; order Orthoptera; family Tettigoniidae; genus Anabrus; species Anabrus simplex. Next base: position 90,482,671 of record NC_090266.1, read on the forward strand.
CCCATAGTCACGCCTTCGCAAACAGATCCCCCTCCAACACAAACCTACAGCTATAACACTCGTGGTAAGAAGTCGACAGTCGTCAATAACTTTTAGCTCATAACGTAACAAGTTACCCTCACCATCGTCAAATGGTAAG